>NC_141824.1:1270401-1297901 GCF_982586985.1 Callionymus lyra
AGATTAAAGATCTGAACTTTTCACTTTCTTCGCTCACGTCTTGATTCAATCCTGACGAAGGTTCTTGTGAATCCACGGATCCTGGTCTCAGCCACACATGGTCCTCGTTTGTACCAAACCTGCACCTCGACTACTTGAGTGGCAACAACACACAGTTGTGTAGACGAATGTAAAAGTGTCGACACAAACTCTTGGCGTCACGCGAGGCTCAGGTTACAACAGTTCAAGATCATGTTTATGTTCTACACACACACACACACACACACACACACACACACACACACACACCAACTACCTTCTTCAGCGACGTCCTCGCTCATTAACATCCAGCTCTGGGGGGTCAAAGGTTAGAAGGTCGCCAGCACCAGTAGCTCAGCTGTGACAGCTTCTGGTTCGTGAAACATTCCTTCAAGAGCAGCCTTTCATGTTCAAGTTCAAGACACGAGTGTGTTGAAGACACGAGTGTGTTGGAGACACGAGTGTGTTGGAGACACGAGTGTGTTGGAGACACGAGTGTGTTGGAGACACGAGTGTGTTGGAGACACGAGTGTGTTGGAGACACGAGTGTGTTGGAGACACGAGTGTGTTGGAGACACGAGTGTGTTGGAGACACGAGTGTGTTGGAGACACGAGTGTGTTGGAGACACGAGTGTGTTGGAGACACGAGTGTGTTGGAGACACGAGTGTGTTGAAGACACGAGTGTGTTGGAGACACGAGTGTGTTGGAGACACGAGTGTGTTGGAGACACGAGTGTGTTGGAGACACGAGTGTGTTGGAGACACGAGTGTGTTGGAGACACGAGTGTGTTGGAGACACAAGTGTGTTGGAGACACGAGTGTGTTGGAGACACGAGTGTGTTGGAGACACGAGTGTGTTGGAGACACAAGTGTGTTGGAGACACGAGTGTGTTGGAGACACGAGTGTGTTGGAGACACAAGTGTGTTGGAGACACGAGTGTGTTGGAGACACGAGTGTGTTGAAGACACGAGTGTGTTGGAGACACGAGTGTGTTGGAGACACGAGTGTGTTGGAGACACGAGTGTGTTGAAGACACGAGTGTGTTGGAGACACGAGTGTGTTGGAGACACGAGTGTGTTTGAGACACGAGTGTGTTGAAGACACGAGTGTGTTGAAGACACGAGTGTGTTGGAGACACGAGTGTGTTGGAGACACGAGTGTGTTGAAGACACGAGTGTGTTGGAGACACGAGTGTGTTGGAGACACGAGTGTGTTGAAGACACGAGTGTGTTGGAGACACGAGTGTGTTGGAGACACGAGTGTGTTTGAGACACGAGTGTGTTGAAGACACGAGTGTGTTGAAGACACGAGTGTGTTGGAGACACGAGTGTGTTGGAGACACGAGTGTGTTGAAGACACGAGTGTGTTTGAGACACGAGTGTGTTGAAGACACGAGTGTGTTGGAGACACGAGTGTGTTGAAGACACGAGTGTGTTGGAGACACGAGTGTGTTGAAGACACGAGTGTGTTTGAGACACGAGTGTGTTGAAGACACGAGTGTGTTGGAGACACGAGTGTGTTGGAGACACGAGTGTGTTGAAGACACGAGTGTGTTGGAGACACGAGTGTGTTGAAGACACGAGTGTGTTGGAGACACGAGTGTGTTGGAGACACGAGTGTGTTGGAGACACGAGTGTGTTTGAGACACGAGTGTGTTGAAGACACGAGTGTGTTGGAGACACGAGTGTGTTGGAGACACGAGTGTGTTGGAGACACGAGTGTGTTGGAGACACGAGTGTGTTGGAGACACGAGTGTGTTGGAGACACGAGTGTGTTGGAGACACGAGTGTGTTGGAGACACGAGTGTGTTGGAGACACGAGTGTGTTGGAGACACGAGTGTGTTGGAGACACGAGTGTGTTGGAGACACGAGTGTGTTGGAGACACGAGTGTGTTGGAGACACGAGTGTGTTTGAGACACGAGTGTGTTGGAGACACGAGTGTGTTGGAGACACGAGTGTGTTGGAGACACGAGTGTGTTTGAGACACGAGTGTGTTGGAGACACGAGTGTGTTGGAGACACGAGTGTGTTGGAGACACAAGTGAGTTGGAGACACGAGTGTGTTGGAGACACGAGTGTGTTGGAGACACAAGTGAGTTGGAGACACGAGTGTGTTGGAGACACGAGTGTGTTGGAGACACGAGTGTGTTGGAGACACAAGTGAGTTGGAGACACGAGTGTGTTGGAGACACGAGTGTGTTGGAGACACGAGTGTGTTGGAGACACAAGTGAGTTGGAGACACGAGTGAGTTGGAGACACGAGTGTGTTGGAGACACGAGTGTGTTGGAGACACGAGTGAGTTGAAGACACGAGTGAGTTGAAGACACGAGTGAGTTGGAGACACGAGTGTGTTGGAGACACAAGTGAGTTGGAGACACGAGTGAGTTGGAGACACGAGTGAGTTGGAGACACGAGTGTGTTGGAGACACGAGTGAGTTGAAGACACGAGTGAGTTGAAGACACGAGTGAGTTGGAGACACGAGTGTGTTGGAGACACGAGTGAGTTGGAGACACGAGTGAGTTGGAGACACGAGTGTGTTGGAGACACGAGTGTGTTGGAGACACAAGTGAGTTGGAGACACGAGTGTGTTGGAGACACAAGTGTGTTGGAGACACGAGTGAGTTGAAGACACGAGTGAGTTGGAGACACGAGTGTGTTGGAGACACAAGTGAGTTGGAGACACGAGTGAGTTGGAGACACGAGTGTGTTGGAGACACGAGTGTGTTGGAGACACGAGTGTGTTGGAGACACAAGTGAGTTGGAGACACGAGTGTGTTGGAGACACGAGTGTGTTGGAGACACAAGTGAGTTGGAGACACAAGTGTGTTGGAGACACGAGTGTGTTGGAGACACGAGTGTGTTGGAGACACGAGTGTGTTGGAGACACGAGTGTGTTGGAGACACGAGTGTGTTGGAGACACGAGTGTGTAATTCCTAACAGGTGCTGAAGTTCTCCAGGGATTTATAATAGAGTCTTGGTTTCCATGAGTTAAACACACTTACACACATCTTTACACACTTACACACATTTTTACACACACTTACACTCATGTTCACACACACTTACACACATGTTCACACACACTTACACACATGTTAACACACATGTTCACACACACACACACACATGTTCACACACACACACACATGTTCACACACCATTATATCCCAGCTACACGGGGGAGGAAGGGGACACCCTGGACAGCTCAGCACGACAGCATATGTCACTCTTGTGAAATCATGTGATTCTTCTCAGGATTTGGACAATCTTCAGATCCAACTGAAGGAAACTCGTTTCTTTGACCTGTTTGGCTTCAGTGAAGCAGAAACATCTTGGATCTGCTTCATGTGCAACAACCCGGAGAAGGCTGCAGGTACACACACACACACACACACACACACACACACACACACACACACACACACACACACACACACACACACACACACACACACACACACACACACACACACACACACACACACACACACACACACACACACACAGAGACACACACACACATACAAATTATTCTCAATGTTCTTCTCAATGTTCCTCTCAATGTTCCTTTCAATTTTCTTCTCAATGTTCTTCTCAATGTTCCTTTCAATGTTCTTCTCAATGTTCTTCTCAATGTTCCTCTCAATGTTCTTCTCAATGTTCCTCTCAATGTTCTTTTCAATGTTCTTCTCAATGTTCCTTTCAATGTTCTTCTCAATGTTCTTCTCAATGTTCCTTTCAATGTTCTTCTCAATGTTCCTTTCAATGTTCTTCTCAATGTTCTTCTTAATGTTCCTCTCAATGTTCTTTTCAATGTTCTTCTCAATGTTCCTCTCAATGTTCTTCCCAATGTTCTTCTCAATGTTCCTCTCAATGTTCTTCCCAATGTTCTTCTCAATGTTCCTTTCAATGTTCTTCTCAATGTTCTTCTCAATGTTCCTCTCAATGTTCCTTTCAATGTTCTTCTCAATGTTCCTCTCAATGTTTCTCTCAATGTTCCTCTCAATGTTCCTCTCAATGTTCCTCTCAATGTTCCTCTCAATGTTCTTCTCAATGTTCCTCTCAATGTTCCTTTCACTGTTCTTCTCAATGTTCCTCTCAATGTTCCTCTCAATGTTCCTTTCAATGTTCTTCTCAATGTTCCTCTCAATGTTCCTTTCAATGTTCTTCTCAATGTTCCTCTCAATGTTCCTCTCAATGTTCTTCTCAATGTTCCTTTCAATGTTCCTCTCAATGTTCTTCTCAATGTTCCTTTCAATGTTCCTCTCAATGTTCTTCTCAATGTTCCTTTCAATGTTCTTCTCAATGTTCCTCTCAATGTTCTTCTCAATGTTCCTCTCAATGTTCCTCTCAATGTTCCTCTCAATGTTCTTCTCAATGTTCCTCTCAATGTTCCTTTCACTGTTCTTCTCAATGTTCCTCTCAATGTTCCTCTCAATGTTCCTTTCACTGTTCCTCTCAATGTTCTTCTCAATGTTCCTCTCAATGTTCCTTTCAATGTTCTTCTCAATGTTCTTCTCAATGTTCCTTTCAATGTTCTTCTCAATGTTCTTCTCAATGTTCCTCTCAATGTTCTTCTCAATGTTCCTCTCAATGTTCTTTTCAATGTTCTTCTCAATGTTCCTTTCAATGTTCTTCTCAATGTTCTTCTCAATGTTCCTTTCAATGTTCTTCTCAATGTTCCTTTCAATGTTCTTCTCAATGTTCTTCTCAATGTTCCTCTCAATGTTCTTTTCAATGTTCCTCTCAATGTTCTTTTCAATGTTCTTCTCAATGTTCCTCTCAATGTTCTTCCCAATGTTCTTCTCAATGTTCCTCTCAATGTTCTTCCCAATGTTCTTCTCAATGTTCCTTTCAATGTTCTTCTCAATGTTCTTCTCAATGTTCCTCTCAATGTTCCTTTCAATGTTCTTCTCAATGTTCCTCTCAATGTTCTTCTCAATGTCTCAATGTTCCTCTCAATGTTCCTCTCAATGTTCCTCTCAATGTTCTTCTCAATGTTCCTCTCAATGTTCCTTTCACTGTTCTTCTCAATGTTCCTCTCAATGTTCCTCTCAATGTTCCTTTCACTGTTCTTCTCAATGTTCCTCTCAATGTTCCTTTCAATGTTCTTCTCAATGTTCCTCTCAATGTTCCTCTCAATGTTCTTCTCAATGTTCCTTTCAATGTTCCTCTCAATGTTCTTCTCAATGTTCCTTTCAATGTTCCTCTCAATGTTCTTCTCAATGTTCCTTTCAATGTTCTTCTCAATGTTCCTCTCAATGTTCTTCTCAATGTTCCTCTCAATGTTCCTCTCAATGTTCCTCTCAATGTTCTTCTCAATGTTCCTCTCAATGTTCCTTTCACTGTTCTTCTCAATGTTCCTCTCAATGTTCCTCTCAATGTTCCTTTCACTGTTCCTCTCAATGTTCTTCTCAATGTTCCTCTCAATGTTCCTTTCACTGTTCTTCTCAATGTTCCTCTCAATGTTCCTCTCAATGTTCCTTTCAATGTTCTTCTCAATGTTCCTCTCAATGTTCTTCTCAATGTTCCTCTCAATGTTCCTCTCAATGTTCCTCTCAATGTTCTTCTCAATGTTCCTCTCAATGTTCTTCTCAATGTTCCTCTCAATGTTCCTCTCAATGTTCCTCTCAATGTTCTTCTCAATGTTCCTTTCAATGTTCCTCTCAATGTTCCTCTCAATGTTCCTCGCAATGTTCTTCTCAATGTTCCTTTCAATGTTCCTCTCAATGTTCTTCTCAATGTTCCTCTCAATGTTCCTTTCAATGTTCCTCTCAATGTTCTTCTCAATGTTCCTCTCAATGTTCCTTTCAATGTTCCTCTCAATGTTCCTCTCAATGTTCCTCTCAATGTTCTTCTCAATGTTCCTCTCAATGTTCCTCTCAATGTTCCTCTCAATGTTCTTCTCAATGTTCCTTTCAATGTTCCTCTCAATGTTCTTCTCAATGTTCCTTTCAATGTTCTTCTCAATGTTCTTCCCAATGTTCTTTTCAATGTTCTTCTCAATGTTCTCCTCAATGTTCCTCTCAATGTTCTTTTCAATGTTCCTCTCAATTTTCTTCTCAATGTTCCTCTCAATGTTCCTTTCAATGTTCCTCTCAATGTTCTTTTCAATGTTCCTCTCAATGTTCCTCTCAATGTTCTTCTCAATGTTCCTCTCAATGTTCTTCTCAATGTTCCTCTCAATGTTCCTTTCAATGTTCCTCTCAATGTTCTTCTCAATGTTCCTCTCAATGTTCCTTTCACTGTTCTTCTCAATGTTCCTCTCAATTTTCCTCTCAATGTTCCTCTCAATGTTCCTTTCAATGTTCCTCTCAATGTTCTTCTCAATGTTCCTCTCAATCTTCTCATCCAAACAACCAAAGATTGTAAAAGAAAACCATGAATGTTCTCGTAACATGTAAAGATGTAAATGACAAGACGAGATGATTCAATAACTTCTACAGACGTGTCGACACACAAGTTTTTAGATGAAGTCGTAAAGAACGACAACGGAGTTGAATGTCAAGTTGAAGGTCGTTCTGCGTGTCTCCACTCGCTGGTGTCAGAGTGAACGTCCATCATGGTGACATCACCAATACAATTAAGTTAAGATGATTGACAGCTGTGATGACGAGTGATGAAGACGATCAGGATGAGAATCATCAGAATCATGACGAGTCATCAGAGCAAGTGACGACTTTGAGGATCTTCTCGATGTTTGCGTGGTTGTGGTGGAGCCTCAGAGGTCGTGAACCTGCTGCAGGTCCACACCTGTCCAGGTGTCAACATCAAAGCTCTGCTGCGACTCAACACTAGACAAGGTCAAATAGGTGAGCGATGATGCAATCATGTGACTTCCTGTCGAAGGAGGAAGTTGAACGTTTCGTGTCTGAATCATCTCAACGTCAGCCGCTGCAACACGTTCAAGGTCGTGTTTGTTTAGAGTTATTGAAGCTGGACTCAGATTCAAAACATGAACGTGTCTGCAGGAGTGAACCAGGAGGGCCGACCTCTCATGGAGGGGAAGCTGAAGGAGAAGCAGGTTCGCTGGAAGTTCATCAAACGCTGGAGAACACGTTACTTCACTCTGGCAGGAAACCAGCTGCTCTTCAGGAAAGGAAAATCAGTACGTAGAGGTCAAGAGGTCAGACCAGACCTTGACCTTGACCAGACTCTCTGGAGACGTGTTGACTTGTTCCTGGAGTCAAGCATTGTTAGCATGTTAGCATAGTTAGCATGTTAGCATTGTTAGCATATTAGCATTGTTAGCATGTTAGCATGTTAGCAATGTTAGCATGTAGAACTTTTAGCATCGAGGCTTCACGTACAAAAGTAAAGAAAGTTTAACATTTTAACATTAAATTGTATCAAATCGATTTTAAATAAATGGATCATAAACATCTGAACATAGAAGTTGATTTTAATTCAGTTTTGAAGTTAAGAAAACATTATTTTCTATTTGATCTGAAGCTGACATTAGTGTTAATGTGTGTGTGTGTGTGTGTATTTATGTGTGTGTATTTATGTGTGTGTGTGTGTATTTATGTGTGTGTATTTATGTGTGTGTGTATTTATGTGTGTGTGTGTATTTATGTGTGTGTATTTATGTGTGTGTGTATTTATGTGTGCGTGTGTGTATTTATGTGTGTGTATTTATGTGTGTGTGTGTGTATTTATGTGTGTGTATTTATGTGTGTGTGTATGTGTGTGTGTATTTATGTGTGTGTGTATTTATATGTGTGTGTGTGTATTTATGTGTGTGTGTATTTATGTGTGTGTGTATTTATGTGTGTGTGTATTTATGTGTGTGTGTATTTATATGTGTGTGTGTATATATATGTGTGTGTGTGTGTATTTATGTGTGTGTGTGTATTTATGTGTGTGTGTGTGTATTTATGTGTGTGTGTATTTATGTGTGTGTGTGTGTATTTATGTGTGTGTGTATTTATATGTGTGTGTGTATATATATGTGTGTGTGTGTGTATTTATGTGTGTGTGTGTATTTATTTGTGTGTGTGTATTTATGTGTGTGTGTATTTATGTGTGTGTGTATTTATATGTGTGTGTGTATATATATGTGTGTGTGTGTGTATTTATGTGTGTGTGTGTGTGTATTTATGTGTGTGTGTATTTATGTGTGTGTATTTATGTGTGTGTGTGTGTGTATTTATGTGTGTGTGTGTATTTATGTGTGTGTGTATTTATGTGTGTGTGTGACTGCAGGTCTATTTTTACTCAACAAAGGACTTGTGTTTCAGTTGTGAAAGATCAGATGTTAACACTAAAAGAAAACATGTGTGTGTGCGTGAGCTTCACTCTTGAGCAACACACTTAAAAATTAAGTGTTGACACTTAATTCACTTATAAGTGGATTCTTATCTTAAACTCATTATTTATTCTTAATCTTCATCTTTTCTATCGTTTCGATGTTTATCTAGAACATGAACATGTTCTGATCCAAGGTGTCGTTCCTGCAGAAGGACGACGAGGATCCCATCGAGCTCAGCAAGGTCCAGAGCGTCAAGGTGAGTGTGAGGGTCGTCCACGTGACCTTGACCCTGACCTTCTTGTTGACGAGCAGGTGGTCGCCAGGAAGCGGCGCGAGCGAGGTCTCCCGCGAGCCTTCGAGATCTTCGCCGACAACAAGACCTACGTGTTGAAGGCCGAGGACGAGGAACACGCCGAGCAGTGGCTGCAGTGCATCAACGTCGCCGTGGCTCAGGCTAGAGAGCGCCAGAACCACGAGGCCACGACCTACCTGTGACGCACCGGAGACCTGTGACGCACCTGAGATGCACCTGAGACCTGTGATGCACCTGAGATGCACCTGAGACCTGTGACGCACCTGAGATGCACCTGAGACCTGTGACGCACCTGAGATGCACCTGAGACCTGTGACGCACCTGAGATGCACCTGAGACCTGTGACGCACCTGAGATGCACCTGAGACCTGTGACGCACCCGAGACCTGTGACGCACCTGAGATGCACCTGAGACCTGTGACGCACCTGAGATGCACCTGAGACCTGTGACGCACCTGAGATGCACCTGAGACCTGTGACGCACCTGAGATGCACCTGAGACCTGTGACGCACCTGAGATGCACCTGAGACCTGTGACGCACCTGAGACCTGTGACGCACCTGAGATGCACCTGAGACCTGTGACGCACCTGAGACCTGTGACGCACCTGAGATGCACCTGAGACCTGTGACGCACCTGAGATGCACCTGAGACCTGTGACGCACCTGAGACCTGTGACGTACCTGAGATGCACCTGAGACACGTGACGCACCGGAGATGCACCTGAGACCTGTGACGCACCTGAGATGCACCTGAGACCTGTGACGCACCTGAGACGCACCTGAGACCTGTGACGCACCTGAGATGCACCTGAGACCTGTGACGCACCTGAGATGCACCTGAGACCTGTGTCGCACCTGAGATGCACCTGAGACCTGTGACGCACCTGAGATGCACCTGAGACCTGTGACGCACCTGAGATGCACCTGAGACCTGTGACGCACCCGAGACCTGTGACGCACCTGAGATGCACCTGAGACCTGTGACGCACCTGAGATGCACCTGAGACCTGTGACGCACCTGAGATGCACCTGAGACCTGTGACGCACCTGAGATGCACCTGAGACCTGTGACGCACCTGAGATGCACCTGAGACCTGTGACGCACCTGAGATGCACCTGAGACCTGTGACGCACCTGAGACCTGTGACGCACCTGAGATGCACCTGAGACCTGTGACGCACCTGAGACCTGTGACGCACCTGAGATGCACCTGAGACCTGTGACGCACCTGAGATGCACCTGAGACCTGTGACGCACCTGAGACCTGTGACGTACCTGAGATGCACCTGAGACACGTGACGCACCGGAGATGCACCTGAGACCTGTGACGCACCTGAGATGCACCTGAGACCTGTGACGCACCTGAGACCTGTGACGCACCTGAGACGCACCTGAGACCTGTGACGCACCTGAGACCTGTGACGCACCTGAGATGCACCTGAGACCTGTGACGCACCTGAGACCTGTGACGCACCTGAGACGCACCTGAGACCTGTGATGCACCTGAGATGCACCTGAGACCTGTGACGCACCTGAGATGCACCTGAGACCTGTGACGCACCTGAGATGCACCTGAGACCTGTGACGCACCTGAGATGCACCTGAGACCTGTGACGCACCTGAGACCTGTGACGCACCTGAGACACGTGACCTGAAGACAGTACTTCATAGCAATACACATCGATCCTAAAGTGATTGACGATGACAGCAATAAACAAATAGAAACATGTTCTTCTGTAGAATTATTATTATTATATAATTGTAATAAAAATGTTCGATTCCCGTCGTTTCAGTGGCTGATGACGTCATAGACCTGCTGATGTGTAGGCCACGGCCCCCTCTGGTGGTCAACAGACGAACTGCTTCGATTTGTGTAATAATGTTTTTATTGAATAAAAATAGACATGATCACAGACAGACTTGAAACCAGTGTAACAAACTGACAATCCTAAAATATTCAAGCCGACGTCTCGAGGAGTAAACCGGACACAAAAGAAAACAAAGCTCTGTCCATCGACTCACTATTTACACTTTCTTACACTGAACAGTCGCTTTTAGAAAATCAAAGCGTTGACGTTCGTCAGCAGATAAAGATAAACTTTACACTGTAAATAAGTCTTCGCTCGACAAGAAAACCGTCGTCAGGTGGGTTTGGAGGCTGAGGTCACGTGACAAGGATCCGAACTCCTCAGAGGCTTTGAACACCGGGCCAAATATCAGCCGCGGGAGTGTGTGTGTGTGTGTGTGTGTGTGTGTGTGTGTGTGTGTGTGTGTGTGTGTGTGTGTGTGTGTGAACCTGAACAAAGTCTGATCATGTGACGTGCAGAGGAAACGCATGACAACACAAGCATCTGAGGAACTCGGACTTTTCTTCATCCACATTCAGGTCCAGTTTTTGGCAGGTTGAAGGCAGCTTCTTGAATCCATCAGACTCGCTCCAGCTGCCGTCTGGACGCGGAGCGGACGAGGGGGGTCAGGAGGGTCAGGGGGGTCAGGAGGTCAGCGGCGGTGGCGCCCGTGTCCCGAGTGACCGCTGCTGCTGCTGTGGTGTTTGCTCTTGTGGCTTCGCTCGCGCTCTCGCTCGCGCTCGTAGGAGCGAGACCTCTCCCGGTCTCGACGCTCTGCTCGGTGACCTCCTCGCTCGTGTTTGTGTTTCTTGGTGGAGAGGTCGAAGGCGCCCCTCTCTCTCTCGCGCTCTCGCTCGCGCTCCCTCTCTCGCTCGCGCTCCAGCTTGAGCGGCGTCCGTGAGCGTGAGCGCGAACGCTTCCTCTTGTGTCCACTTCCACTGTTGCTGTGGCGTCCGGTCTTGGAGTCGCTGTTGCTGTGGTGGTTGTTCTTGGTCTTGAGGTGCGGCAGGAGCGGCGAGGGCGGGTGTCGGCGAGGACTCAGGCTGCGACTGTGCGAGCGAGAGCGCGAGCGCGAGCTGTAGGTTCCTGAGCGACTGCGTCTGCTGTTGTAGCTGAAGAACAGAAACCATTACAACCCAAACTCCAGTCCAGGTGGGAGGAAACCAGAGTTCTTACTGTCTGCGTGGCGAGCGTGACCTGGACCGCGACCGCGTCCTCGAGTTGGACCGACTTCCACTCCGACTGGTCCGAGTCGTCTTGGATTCTTTCCTCAAGCTGCAGGTCAAAGGTCATGAAAACGTGTCCAGAGGGAGGGGCTTGTTGTCGACTCACCCGTTATGAGGACTCTTACTGATCTGAGTCCGACTGTCCGGCTCCTTCTTCACGGCCTTGGTGGTCTGGTGGTTGGGCGACTTCTCTTCTACCTTCACCACACTTGGGCTACAGGGTTTGGAGGCGGGCGAGAACCCTCCCAGCAGAGCCGGGGTTCCATCAGGATTCAAGCCTTTGGCCTTCAGTTTGGCTTCTGCCAGGTAGACTTTCCGTCGCTCCACCTCCTTCTCCAGCTGGTCGTAGTTGGGCTGAGGAGACACGAGGAGTCGATACATGTTCTGCTGCCGTGATCTGGACTCGTACCTTCTTCCTGCTGTAGAGTCTGAGGGTGGTGACGCACACGTCCTTGATCTCCTCCTCGGTGGCTCCGAACAGCAGGTACCAGTGAGGCCGCGAGGGCAGAGCGATCTAGAGGAACCACAGCTTTAGCTTCACGTGACGCCGTCAGAGCGAGGCGACGCTCACCTGCAGAGCTCGGGCGGCGAGGAAGATGCAGGCACAAGCGATGGTCTCTGGCTGGAACCGAACAAACACGTTCGTCCTCAGGCTGTCGTTCATGTAGTTCCTTCAAGAAACAAAAACACGAGACATAGCATCTTCTCTACGCAGCGACACGATCATCAGAAACTTGGTAACAAGACGTCGTTGAGCCAGTTTTAAGTTTGTCCTCTTTCTCTCTCTGGGCGTCCATGTGATGAAAGTCTCGTCAAATCAAAGCTTCGACACAAGTGACGGGAAACGAGAGGGTCGTCACATGCAGACAAACGTACGACACACTGACTCAGGATCAGCTCACGATCATGCTCAGCAGCTGCTCGAGTGCTTCTGTCGACATGTTGGGTTTAAGACTCTCATCTCAGGTTCTACTGACGCGACCGTTCAATTAACCAAACTAGGGGTGTGTGTTCTGATCCAGCAGCATCGGCCTCTAAACACACAGTGATGTTCATGTTGGAAAAGTGACTAAACAAATGTCGGCACAACAGGTTTTACAGAGACATGTTTGGATGTCTGAGCACGAGGACGAGTCAACATCAGTCCAGATCTACCACACAGTCGTGCTTCACTGTCCTCCACACCAACACCTCCCTGCACCTCAGCTACACTTCAGCAACATGTTACCCACACATGAGCACACACTTGAACCTGACAAGACTAGATCAACACGGGGTCGGTGAACTCTGACTGCTGGTAGACGACAGGTCCTGGGTCAGCCTGTAAAACAGACAAATGTCTGGACACCACGTCAGTTGGGAACAAGACACAGTCAAGTACTGTCATCTCATGAGGAGAAATACTCCTGTGGCTGCACGTACAGGTTAACTTGAAAACAGACAAGTCTATACGAGATTGTCAAAGAATGGCAGTAACATTTAAACCTTAACAGCAAAAAATACAAATCCTTTCGGACACCAAGAGAAAGCTGAGGACCCGCTCGCCCCCTGCAGTGAACCTCAGCATTGGGCTTGGCTGTCTGGAGGTGGGCAGCCAGCCAATGGGGGGAGCTTCCTGAGGTCAAGTGGTTGGAGGAGGCAGAGTTCAGAGGTTCTGTTTGTGACTTACCAGCATGGACTACCCTTTAATCAAAGAGTAGAGAGAAAGGACAAAGTTAAATCAAGCTCCGACGGCACCACAACCAAACAGACTTGACAACAAAGCCATGTGAGGGCAGACACGAGTGTGAGAACAAACGTTTGCAAATATACAAACGGCTTCTTCAGATATAAGTGCTTCAAATGGATGGAAGGAAGGTCGCAGTCAGACCTGGGATTAATCGTTGAATCGTGTCCTGACTCTCACAGGTGCAGCCAATTATCTGACAAGTTTCTCCTGTCGGATAATTCAAGCTCCGTCACCTGAAGGCCATTCAACGCATCAAACCCAGGTCTGGTGGCACCTCTGGCACACATGACAGGTTGCTCTGTGGGGAAGGTCCAGTCTTGACAAAGGGGACACTCACCAGGCAGTCTGGACCAGGGTTTGGTTCTTCTCACATTCCAGGAATTGAAGGTACATGACGATGATCTGGAAGAATTAATGCTGACGTCAGGCGGCAGAAAAGATGTTTTTGTATAAAATGTAGTGGGAGTTAAACTATTAAAACTTGTGCCACAACTTAACTTGTTTTCATCTGTGGTTTAAGGTCAACACTCACCTTGTGTGGATGCTTCACGTGCACACAAAAGCCAAGTTCTTTTAGAACCCTCCGCTCCGCTTTGATGACTTGGTTTTTGGTGTTTATGTAGTTCTGATCAAGGATCAGTGAACTTGGGTTCCTAGTTTATAAAAGGGATAAAAAAATAAAATAATGTTCCCTCTACCCAAAATAAAACCCAAGTAAAAGTTCTCTTCTGCTCCTGTTTACTGCTCAATTTCCCAATCCAACCAACTTAAGCGAATGATTGCATGCCCAACCGTCTCGATGACGTTTGCGGACTCCTGTGGTTGCAGTGGAAGCTTGTGGGATCTGATGACAGCCCTCAACCTCAGACACCTTCTGTAGCACAGCTTAACAAGAAATACCAACAACGTCACAGTAGTTTCTTCAAGTGCAACAACCAGCTGCGGCTCTTAGCCTAATGGATCAGCGAGAATCCTTGATCTGTCTTCAGCCAGAAGCTCAAATTCTTAACACTAGTGAATTATTTCAAGCAGTCAAGTCAAAGTTAGAGTGATAGGTTAGTTATAAATGAACAGCTGGATCAACTGCTTTCATTCTATAGCAGATGTCAAGAGACTCATCATCAGTTTGGTTCAAGTGTGTCAAGGATAGATGCCAGTCCTCTGTGTGCAAGTGTGATTTAAACAAATATATATATGATTCTATGTATCATTGACTTTCATCTACTCCTGAACTAAACATGTAATTACATTTAAAATCAGGAGGACATACGACACACCGCGTTAAGTTATAAAGTCTCAGACAAACACAAACTAGTCCACAGACTGGGATAGACTTACTGCGTTTGGAACTTAATAAAACTTTAGCACTTCAACCATAGAAAAGCTATTTTTGCGTCAAAAGTGTTGATATTTCTTCGAAGCCATGGACAACATATGGTGAATGTGGTTTTTGCATTTGATGCACAGACAAAAATGCATTGTGAGGAGCAGTCAGAGAAGGAAACGACATTACCCTCCAGTCTCGACCGACTGATACCCAAAGCTTAAGTTTGAACCACAGGAGTCCTCAAGCTGACCCAGGGGCCAAGGACATTCGGCCAACCTGTCATCCCCGATCCCAGTGAATCGCGGTGGCTCAGACCACAGGCGTCTCCCACGGGAAGAGGGTGGGCCTGGGGGAGGAGAGCGACCCCCTGGCACCATGGTTGTCATGCCGACTGCTTCATCTTACGTACCATTCCACATCACCCAGGCTTTGGTAAATGTAGCTGGTCGCTGTTAGTTGGTTGCAAAGGGAAAAAGAAGCCAAGTTAATGTCTGTATTTAGAATCCAAACATGAACAGATTCTATGAGAAATGTTGACAATTTACTGCATTACCAATTTTGGCTAATAAAATGGTTTGTCGTAGCATCAGATTTAGTGCAATGTCAAACTTAAGATGAGTTACACTTCTGAAACTACCAGTGACGAGGAAACTGAAAAGTTTTAAAATGGTTTAGAGTACATGAATGACAGAAGAGAACTTTTACAATAATCATTCAAACAACAAGTCATTTAAAGACACATGAAAGCATCGCTGTCAGGACTTACTTTCGATCTTTCAACTGTCTGAGATGGTGGAAAACATTGATGACATCTCGGATTCGTCGCGGAGCTTCTTCAATCTTGGAAGCCAGGTTGATGCAGGCCATGGCAACAATCTGGAGGCAGAACATGAAGAGCAGCGTTTAACATGTGTTTACATAGGACTCGTGTATTGTAGATGCAGGTATAACTCTATGTTAGCAGTCTGTTATCAGGAGGTTTTAAAGTCTTGCTAGTCATCGACTCATGATCTTCTATTAAACTGAGTGTGACTTGAAAACATGTCGTTCACAAGAGTTTAAACGCCTGAAGATTACATCAGGAAGTGGCTCAAGAAAAACAACATGGCCGCCACAGACGTTGAACAAACGTTGAGGATTAAAAACACATTATTCCGTCAATGAAAACTCACCTCAAAACTGTGCTTGACGAAGGACTTGGAATAGAAAAACCGATGGAAAAGCACCTGTGCTGTAGCCATGGCCACCTATTGAGAGATTACAGCAGAATTAACGGCTTTGTCTGCTACTAGAAGGCCCGCCGCCATTTTGAATGTAGCATGCTAACGGCTAACAGCGGCTGGACGAGAACAACAGTCGAACACATCAAAACATGGCGGATCACAAGAGAACGAGGTTATTTGATTAAAGCTAGTGTCTCACCTGAGGCAGGCGCAGAAGAATCCCGGCGGACTGGATGAGCTCACAGCCCAGGATGCGAAGGTCGGTCTCGGTGCTCAGGTCCAGGCCGTCCAACATGGACGGTGTCGGGGAGAGTTTCTCCTCCGGGATGAGCGAGTTATCAATCGTGAGATAAACCTCCGAGTAAACCTTGTCCCCGATGAGGATCCCATCGTTGTTGGTGGACGCGTTGGAGGAGACAGAGAGAGGACCCGCGGCCATCTTTCACAACCACAGCACAAGACCAGGCTGACGTCATTACCCCGCTCGTATATCGGTGCACATCCGCCGTCAAGAAGTAGTCCGCGATCGTTCACCCGGCGCCCGAAACAAACACAAACTACGACAAAACTAAGAATGTTGACGTCAAATATAATGTTTAGTGACCTTTGTGTCGTTCAACTGCAGTCACACGTCATTATTAAGTGTAACGTATCGTCGACGTCATCACTGTGATGACAGCGTCATAGATCTGCACGGACCGCACGAGCCTCGACACTTTCAGATAAATAGTTTCAAACGTGTGACGTCATCACTGTGATGACCGCGTCATAGATCTGCACTGACCGCACGAGCCTCGACACTGTCAGATAAATAGTTTCAAACGTGTGACGTCACCAGGCAACGTTTCCGTCGTTAACCGTCTCAGTGACGCGCTTTACGGGAAGTACCGGACTTTTCACCACAACACGTATTCATCCGCCGGTCAAGTTTATTAAAAAACGATTAATTAATTAATTATAACAACATTAAAACACGCGATTAAATACTTTCACATAATATTTATAAAGATATTAATTTTTCTAGTTGTTGTCAGTGACATGGATGAACACGTGGTTTCTGGATTAATGCAGTAACTCTAACTTTCCTCAAGATGGCAGTAGAGGATGATTTCAGTGTAAACACTGACGCGGTGAAGAAGAGAAACCGCGCTAGTAAGTTAGTAAGTTAGTTAGTGATTTGTATTTTTGGCTCACGAGAATCAATAATTCAACTTGATTGAAGTTGATTTAGAGAACGTTTTTAAACTCAAGTCTCGCTGGTTGTTTGTTCGAGTCAGAGTCGATTAATGATGACGTCAGTCAGTAAAGATGTCAGTGTTTATGAAACAGTTGATCGATCAGAGATTAAAAATAAATGGATCAAACTTTATTTAATTTACAGAAAGTCATGTCGATTGAATTAAAGTTCAGACCTTATTGTCAATTTGTAAATCTTAGAAAAGTTAAAATGTGTTTATTTTGGACGAGGAAGTTAGTTTCATTGGTTTATATTAGTAAAGATGTGTGTAGACCAGAGTCACACAACTGGTGAACAACACAACAATACAAATGTAAACACTTTAAAAGATCAACACAGCAGCAACAAGGAAGTTAAGAAACAAATAAAAGATCATCAAACACAGAAGATCCAAAGCTGAGGAGCAACAGACTGTGAGTATGTGTTGATCTGCACACGTGTGTTGTTTCATAGTGTCTGAGCTACACACGTGTGTTGTTTCATAGTGTCTGAACTGCACACGTGTGTTGTTTCATAGTGACTGAGCTACACACGTGTGTTGTTTCATAGTGTCTGAGCTACACACGTGTGTTGTTTCATAGTGTCTGAACTGCACACGTGTGTTGTTTCATAGTGTCTGAGCTACACACGTGTGTTGTTTCATAGTGTCTGAGCTACACACGTGTGTTGTTTCATAGTGTCTGAGCTACACACGTGTGTTGTTTCATAGTGTCTGAGCTACACACGTGTGTTGTTTCATAGTGTCTGAGCTACACACGTGTGTTGTTTCATAGTGTCTGAGCTACACACGTGTGTTGTTTCATAGTGTCTGAGCTACACACGTGTGTTGTTTCATAGTGTCTGAGCTACACACGTGTGTTGTTTCATAGTGTCTGAGCTACACACGTGTGTTGTTTCATAGTGTCTGAGCTACACACGTGTGTTGTTTCATAGTGTCTGAGCTACACACGTGTGTTGTTTCATAGTGTCTGAGCTACACAAGTGTGTTGTTTCATAGTGTCTGAGCTACACACGTGTGTTGTTTCATAGTGTCTGAGCTACACAAGTGTGTTGTTTCATAGTGTCTGAGCTACACACGTGTGTTGTTTCATAGTGTCTGAGCTACACACGTGTGTTGTTTCATAGTGTCTGAGCTACACACGTGTGTTGTTTCATAGTGTCTGAGCTACACACGTGTGTTGTTTCATAGTGTCTGAGCTACACACGTGTGTTGTTTCATAGTGTCTGAGCTACACATGTGTGTTGTTTCATAGTGTCTGAGCTACACACGTGTGTTGTTTCATAGTGTCTGAGCTACACACGTGTGTTGTTTCATAGTGTCTGAGCTACACACGTGTGTTGTTTCATAGTGTCTGAGCTACACACGTGTGTTGTTTCATAGTGTCTGAGCTACACACGTGTGTTGTTTCATAGTGTCTGAGCTACACACGTGTGTTGTTTCATAGTGTCTGAGCTACACACGTGTGTTGTTTCATAGTGTCTGAGCTACACACGTGTGTTGTTTCATAGTGTCTGAGCTACACACGTGTGTTGTTTCATAGTGTCTGAGCTACACACGTGTGTTGTTTCATAGTGACTGAGCTACACACGTGTGTTGTTTCATAGTGTCTGAGCTACACATGTGTGTTGTTTCATAGTGTCTGAGCTACACACACCTGTCTTCACGTCACACACCAGGTGATGATTCTGCAGAGAACGCCCACAAAACTATGTATGGATCGATGGACACTTATTACACTAAACGACTCCATATTATTATTATTATTATTATTATTATTATTATTATTATTATTATTATCTTAGTGACATTGTAAACAGAAGTTACGTCATATATACTTACAGGTGTATTTTCAGCAGTAGAAAGATAAACATGTCTTCGCTGCTGATACCAGCTTAAATATCTTGTGAATATTTCGATTCTCATATTTTTTTCTTTATTTATTTTTCCAAACTTGCAAAACGTGCTGCCAGCAGGTGTCGCTAGTGTTCCTACAGCTGGTTGAAATCATCGTGAAATAGTAGTAGAAGAAGAAGCTGTCGCGTCATTTCCTGTTAGTTTGTAGCAGCAGAGTTTGATTTGAGACAAACTATCTGTGGAGGATTAGTTACTAGTTAGTACGTACACTATCCTGATGCATACTAACTTCTAGTATACTAAAAGAAGTATGTTTGAGACATACTATCTGTGGAGGATTAGTTACTAGTTAGTACGTACACTATCCTGATGATACTAACTTCTAGTATACTAAGAGAAGTATGTTTGAGACATACTATCTGTGGAGGATTAGTTACTAGTTAGTACGTACACTATCCTGATGATACTAACTTCTAGTATACTAAGAGAAGTATGTTTGAGACATACTATCTGTGGAGGATTAGTTACTAGTTAGTACGTACACTATCCTGATGATACTAACTTCTAGTATACTAAGAGAAGTATGTTTGAGACATACTATCTGTGGAGGATTAGTTACTAGTTAGTACGTACACTATCCTGATGATACTAACTTCTAGTATACTAAGAGAAGTATGTTTGAGACATACTATCTGTGGAGGATTAGTTACTAGTTAGTACGTACACTACCCTGATGATACTAACTTCTAGTATACTAAGAGAAGTATGTTTGAGACATACTATCTGTGGAGGATTAGTTACTAGTTAGTATGACACTATCCTGATGATACTAACTTCTAGTATACTAAGAGAAGTATGTTTGAGACATACTATCTGTGGAGGATTAGTTACTAGTTAGTACGTACACTATCCTGATGATACTAACTTCTAGTATACTAAGAGAAGTATGTTTGAGACATACTATCTGTGGAGGATTAGTTACTAGTTAGTATGACACTATCCTGATGATACTAACTTCTAGTATACTAAGAGAAGTATGTTTGAGACATACTATCTGTGGAGGATTAGTTACTAGTTAGTACGTACACTATCCTGATGATACTAACTTCTAGTATACTAAGAGAAGTATGTTTGAGACATACTATCTGTGGAGGATTAGTTACTAGTTAGTACGTACACTATCCTGATGATACTAACTTCTAGTATACTAAGAGAAGTATGTTTGAGACATACTATCTGTGGAGGATTAGTTACTAGTTAGTACGTACACTATCCTGATGCATACTAACTTCTAGTATACTAAGATAAGTATGTTTGAGACATACTATCTGTGGAGGATTAGTTACTAGTTAGTACGTACACTATCCTGATGCATACTAACTTCTAGTATACTAAGAGAAGTATTTGAGACACAGCACTGATCAACACACAAAACAATCGCACACTAGTGAAGCTCACGAAACAACAGATCAACTTCATGAATCACCAACAAAACATCAAATCATTCCTGAGACTGTTGTGAATATTCAACACACAATAGTTTAACACGGACTCACAATAATGTGTTTGTCAATAACACAACACATAGTTTGTTAAAAAGTTCAAACATTGAGGATTCAAACCCTTGTTTCTCCATCGTGAGCGAAGGAGAGGAAGAGGAAAGCGAGGGAGGCCACGATGTCAACAACACACAAAGCCTGAGGGGGACGACAATTGTTGTGTCAGTGTGTGTGTGTGTGTGTGTGTGTTACACTTTCTTTGTGTTTGGCTTTTGTTGGCGTCCGCAGGTGTTGAGGGACACGTTGTTATGCAGCACAAGTACGCTGGTGTGTGTGTGTGCGCGTGAGTGAGTGTGTGCGTGTGTGTGTGTGTGTGTGTGTGTGTGTGCGGGGGGGTTGTGTAAAACGCTGTGCGTGCCAGGCGGTGTGCGTGAGTGAGGTTGTGAGAAAACAAGTGCGTGTGTCGAGGGAGGTTTGCGAGCCTGTAAAGTTGTGAGAGTTGTGTGGCTGTCACACACTCACACACACACACTTCCTGCACAACATTTTCCGACTCACAAAAACATGACTTTGGAAGTTGAATCAGCAGAAGATCCGTGTCGTCCTCGGAGCACACAAGTCACACACCTGAGTCGCACACCTGAGTCGCACACCTGAGTCGCACACCTGAGTCGCACACCTGAGTCGCACACCTGAGTCGCACACCTGAGTCGCACACCTGAGTCGTACACCTGAGTCGTACACCTGAGTCGCACACCTGACTCTACTTTCAACGTTTTACTTCATTAATCGGAGTTTAAAACTATTTTCAGGTGACAGATCCTTCAACCGACACATGGATCCAGACGTCAGACACAATAAAACATCTTTCACCTTCAGATTCAATAATGTTCGTGAATCACAAACGTTCAGATCCGTTGAGTCACTGGTTTATGTTTGTCAAATAAAACCATTAGATTGTGTTGAAACAACTAAACATATCAACAATGAATGAGTGTGAAATGTTTCTACTTCCTGTAAGGAACAGGAAGCAGGAAGTGACTTCAAAAAGATCCAGGTTTTGAAATCAATTAAAGTCTGAAAAGCACAAACAAGTGTTTTAATAGTGAAACTGAGAAATATCATATATATATATATATTATAATAATTCATTTAAAACACACACACACACACACATATATATATATATATATATATATATATATATATATATATATATATTTATATGAAAAACCTTAAACGATGATGTGTTTTGTTCAGGATTAAACTAGTAATGACTAGTAACCATATTTAGATTCTAGATGAAGATAAACTGTTAAAACTGTTGTAAAGACTTTAAACAAACATGATTTAAAGACTTTCTTCTGGTTTTAAACATGTTTCCACGTGTTTAAGACGCTTCACACATGTTCACGTGTTTAGAGAAACTACACAATCACATCGACAAACACGTCTGTGTGTGTCTGTGTGTGTGTGTATTTATGTGTGTATGCATATGTATGTGTGTGTAAGTAAGTAATTTATATTTATATAGAACTTTTCTAGACCAGGTTCACAAAGCGTGTGTGTGTGTGTGTGTGTGTGTGTGTGTGTGTGTGTGTGTGTGTGTGTGTGTGTGGATTATGGGTTCATTACATGGAAGTCACACCAGGACCACAGACCTGCTTCTAATCTGACGCCGTAAACATTCCTCCGCGGACACACACACAAACACACACCTACACACACCTACACACACGTACACACGTACACACACCTACACACACCTACACACACACACACACACACACACACACACACACACACCTAAACACACACACTGTAAATCCGTGCGTATTAATCTCACATGAGAGGAAGTCACACGTTTAAATGCGTTTCCTGCTGCTGAACTAGGGAGGGGTCAAAGGTCATTCACGCCAGACAGACTGACCTTAAATGTGACACAAATTCAACTTTGAAATAATTTCTTTGATTTTTGTCACAACGTGTGAAGAAACATCAACATCAGACAAAGTTCCTTTGGAAGAAAATAAACACAAATTATTAAATGAACATGAAAAAAGTGATGTTGAAGGGATGATGGAGGGAAGAGGGAGGGATGATGGAGGGAAGAGGGAGGGATGATGGAGGGAAGAGGGAGGGATGTTGAAGGGATGATGGAGGGAAGAGGGAGGGATGATGGAGGGAAGAGGGAGGGATGATGGAGGGAAGAGGGAGGGATGTTGAAGGGATGATGGAGGGAAGAGGGAGGGATGATGGAGGGAAGAGGGAGGGATGATGGAGGGAAGAGGGAGGGATGATGGAGGGAAGAGGGAGGGATGATGGAGGGAAGAGGGAGGGATGATGGAGGGAAGATGGAAGGATGATGGAGGGAAAAGGGAGGGATGATGGAGGGATGATGGAGGGAAGAGGGAAGGATGATGGAGGGATGATGGAGGGAAGAGGGAAGGATGATGGAGGGATGATGGAGGGAAGATGGAGGGATGAGGGAAGGATGATGGAGGGATGATGGAAGGATGATGGAGGGAAAAGGGAGGGATGATGGAGGGATGATGGAGGGAAGAGGGAAGGATGATGGAGGGATGATGGAGGGATGATGGAGGGAAGAGGGAAGGATGATGGAGGGATGATGGAGGGAAGATGGAGGGATGATGGAGGAATGATGGAGGGATGATGGAGGGATGATGAAAGGATGATGGAGAGATGATGAAAGGATAATGAAGGGATGATGAAAGGATGATGGAGAGATGATGAAAGGATAATGAAGGAATGATGAAAGGATGATGGAGAGATGATGAAAGGATAATGAAGGGATGATGAAAGGATGATGGAGAGATGATGAAAGGATAATGAAGGGATGATGAAAGGATGATGGAGAGATGATGAAAGGATAATGAAGGGATGATGAAAGGATGATGGAGAGATGATGAAAGAATAATGAAGGGATGATGAAAGGATGATGGAGAGATGATGAAAGGATAATGAAGGGATGATGGGGGGATGATGAAGGGGTGACGGAGGGATAATGGGGATAATCCTCCACCGCCTCCTTCACCTCCTTCTTCACCTCCTTCTTCACCTCCTGCACCGCCTCCTTCTTCACCTCCTTCTTCACCTCCTGCACCGCCTCCTTCACCTCCTTCTTCACCTCCTTCTTCACCTCCTCCACCGCCTCCTTCACCTCCTTCTTCACCTCCTTCTTCACCTCCTGCACCGCCTCCTTCACCTCCTTCTTCACCTCCTGCACCGCCTCCTTCACCTCCTTCTTCACCTCCTTCTTCACCTCCTGCACCGCCTCCTTCACCTCCTTCTTCACCTCCTGCACCGCCTCCTTCTTCACCTCCTTCTTCACCTCCTGCACCGCCTCCTTCACCTCCTCCTCCTCCTCCTCCTCCTGCATCAGTCCTGAGAAGTGAGGTAACAGTCAGTTTATCACGAACACAAACGCTATCATTGATTGACAGCTGGACTCGTGACAGGTGACGTGTGCGACGACAAAACGACTTCCTGTGAGTGTGCGTGACAGCTTTGTGTTGCTGTGAGTGTGCGTGACAGCTTTGTGTTGCTGTGAGTGTGCGTGACAGCTTTGTGTTGCTGTGAGTGTGTGTCACAGCTGTGTGTTGCTGTGAGTGTGTGTCACAGCTGTGTGTGTGACAACAACACGCCACTGACCACTTCCTCTCTGTGGGACGGAGGAACAAAGAGTCGAACTCATGACACTCGTTTCAATCCTTCACTGAAAACCAACAAACCTTTTAAATATTGACGTTTATCTCGATTATTGTGATCAATAAATAATTATTTTAAAATGGTTTGAATGTTTCACGACTTAATTAAATATAAAACATATGTAACAAGATTTAATATCTATGTTTATTATCCATGTTTTGATCTTTAAAATTGATCGTAATATTGATCTTTGATATTGATCTTTGATATTGATCTTTGATATTGATCTTTGATATTGATCTTAATATTGATCTTTGATATTGATCTTTGATATTGATCTTTGATATTGATCTTAATATTGATCTTAATATTGATCTTTGATATTGATCTTTGATATTGATCTTAATATTGATCTTTGATATTGATCTTTGATATTGATCTTAATGTTGATCTTTGATATTGATCTTAATATTGATCTTTGATATTGATCTTTGATATTGATGTTTGATATTGATGTTTGATATTGATCTTAATATTGATCTTAATATTGATCTTTGATATTGATCTTTGATATTGATGTTTGATATTGATCTTAATATTGATCTTAATATTGATCTTTGATATTGATCTTTGATATTGATCTTAATGTTGATCTTTGATATTGATCTTAATATTGATCTTTGATATTGATCTTTGATATTGATCTTAATATTGATCTTTGATATTGATCTTAATATTGATCTTTGATATTGATCTTTGATATTGATCTTAATGTTGATCTTTGATATTGATCTTTGATATTGATCTTTGATATTGATCTTTGATATTGATCTTAATGTTGATCTTTGATATTGATCTTTGATATTGATCTTAATATTGATCTTTGATATTGATCTTTGATATTGATCTTTGATATTGATCTTTGATATTGATCTTTGATATTGATCTTAATGTTGATCTTTGATATTGATCTTTAAAATTGATCGTAATATTGATCTTTGATATTGATCTTTGATATTGATCTTAATATTGATCTTTGATATTGATCTTTGATATTGATCTTTGATATTGATCTTAATATTGATCTTAATATTGATCTTTGATATTGATCTTTGATATTGATCTTAATGTTGATCTTTGATATTGATCTTAATATTGATCTTTGATATTGATCTTTGATATTGATCTTAATATTGATCTTTGATATTGATCTTAATATTGATCTTTGATATTGATCTTAATGTTGATCTTTGATATTGATCTTTGATATTGATCTTTGATATTGATCTTTGATATTGATCTTAATGTTGATCTTTGATATTGATCTTTGATATTGATCTTAATATTGATCTTTGATATTGATCTTTGATATTGATCTTTGATATTGATCTTAATATTGATCTTTGATATTGATCTTAATATTGATCTTTGATATTGATATTTGATATTGATCTTTGATATTGATCTTAATATTGATCTTTGATATTGATCTTAATGTTGATCTTTGATATTGATCTTAATATTGATCTTTGATATTGATCTTTGATATTGATCTTTGATATTGATCTTAATATTGATCTTTGATATTGATCTTAATATTGATCTTTGTTATTGATCCTGTTTGAATTATTGATTCGTTTGTGTATTGAAAAGTTGAATTTCATTCAATTAAACAATGGAATTAAAAAAAAACATTCAAAACATTTTTACTCATAAAGTTTAATTATTTTAATTCAAATAATTCAAAATTAATTTTCTAAATTCTATATATTTAACTCACTCCCCTCAACATAAAAGTGTTATAATAGAGTCTAAAGCAACATACTTTCAGTCCATCTTATATAGTTCAACAACTGAAGCAACACAACATCTACACACGTGTCACATCTACACACACGTCTGTCACATCTACACACACGTCTGTCACATCTACACACACGTCTGTCACATCTACACACACGTCTGTCACATCAACCCTCAACTGTCAGGATCGACATGACGTCTCCATGACAACCAGTAAATGATCCTGGAGACGCTTGACATGCAAACAAATGTTCGGTCAAAGATCTAAAAACTCAAATGTTTGATGCTTCGTCCAGAGCAGGTGTTGTAGAGACTAGAGTAGAGTACACAGTGTAGAGTACACAGTGTAGAGTACACAGTGTAGAGAACACAGTGTAGAGTACACAATGTAGAGTACACAGTGTAGAGTACACAGTGTAGAGTACACAGTGTAGAGTACACAGTGTAGAGAACACAGTGTAGAGTACACAATGTAGAGTACACAGTGTAGAGTACACAGTGTAGAGTACACAATGTAGAGAACACAGTGTAGAGTACACAATGTAGAGTACACAGTGTA
Source organism: Callionymus lyra (assembly GCF_982586985.1). Taxonomy (NCBI): domain Eukaryota; kingdom Metazoa; phylum Chordata; class Actinopteri; order Syngnathiformes; family Callionymidae; genus Callionymus; species Callionymus lyra. The sequence continues at coordinate 1,296,964 of NC_141824.1, forward strand.
GAGTACACAATGTAGAGTACACAGTGTAGAGTACACAATGTAGAGTACACAGTGTAGAGTACACAATGTAGAGTACACAGTGTAGAGTACACAGTGTAGAGTACACAGTGTAGAGTACACAGTGTAGAGTACACAATGTAGAGTACACAGTGTAGAGTACACAGTGTAGAGTACACAATGTAGAGTACACAGTGTAGAGTACACAATGTAGAGTACACAGTGTAGAGTACACAATGTAGAGTACACAATGTAGAGTACACAGTGTAGAGTACACAGTGTAGAGTACACAATGTAGAGTACACAGTGTAGAGTACACAGTGTAGAGTACACAGTGTAGAGTACACAATGTAGAGTACACAGTGTAGAGTACACAGTGTAGAGTACACAATGTAGAGTACACAATGTAGAGTACACAATGTAGAGTACACAATGTAGAGTACACAGTGTAGAGTACACAATGTAGAGAACACAGTGTAGAGTACACAATGTAGAGTACACAGTGTAGAGTACACAATGTAGAGTACACAGTGTAGAGTACACAATGTAGAGAACACAGTGTAGAGTACACAGTGTAGAGTACACAGTGTAGAGTACACAATGTAGAGTACACAGTGTAGAGTACACAGTGTAGAGTACACAGTGTAGAGTACACAGTGTAGAGTACACAGTGTAGGGTACACAATGTAGAGTACACAATGTAGAGTACACAATGTAGAGTACACAGTGTAGAGTACACAATGTAGAGAACACAGTGTAGAGTACACAATGTAGAGTACACAGTGTAGAGTACACAATGTAGAGTACACAGTGTAGAGTACACAATGTAGAGAACACAGTGTAGAGTACACAGTGTAGAGTACACAATGTAGAGTACACAGTGTAGAGTACACAGTGTAGAGTACACAGTGTAGAGTACACAATGTAGAGTACACAGTGTA
>NC_141824.1:1300401-1307901 GCF_982586985.1 Callionymus lyra
CTCAACGAAAGGTGGTAAGATTTGTTCATTTCCTCTCTTTAATTCGGCTTTTACTACCGAGTTGAACATGAGTGACAGCTGTCAGTCACGTGACATGTTCTCTTCAAAAGATCCCGCTCTGCTGTCAGTGACGCGGCGTCGTCAGTGACGTCATCGGTGCTGAACGTAGGACTTCTGAATGTTCGCTCCATTACTAATAAATCCTTTTCTCTGAATGATCTTTTCACAAGAGTTAATTTTGATTTATTATGTCTTTCTGAGACTTGGCAGAGAGAGGAAGAGTTTATTCATCTGAACCAACTCTGTCCAGTAGGGAGCGCTGTTCTGGGGAAGCCTCGCCTCTCTAGTCGTGGGGGAGGTCTTGTTACAGTTTTTAGGGAGAGTTGTTCTTGCAAAGTGATTCAGACACAGGAATTCACTTCTTTTGAGTCTCAGATGATCTTGGTTCTACAAGACCTTTCTATTGTGTGTCAATCTACCGTCCGCCTGGTCCTGCCTTTGAAAGTTAGGTCTCAGAGGCGTGTCATCTCAGCTGATACTGCAGTCAGTGTTTCTGCTATGTTTGACGCTCTTTCCTTTGATGCCCAGACGTGGACAGTTTGATTCACTGTTTCACTGATCATTGTGTTGAAATACTGGATCAAACCTGTAAAATCGCACTTGAAAATTCAGAAAAAACTGTGCCGTTGGACAAATGAAGATCTCCTGAGTCTGAAGAGACTTTGTGGAAAGACTGAGCTTCTCTGGAAGTCCACTAAACTTGAGGTGCACAGACTTCACCTCAGGGATCTGATGTCTTCATACAATGTGATGGTAGAAACTGCTAGATCTGATTACATCAGAAAACTGGTAGCAGCAAATAGGAAAAACCCCAAAGTGTTGTTTGACACGATTAATTCTCTTGTGTCTCCTGCTCCTCAAATCACGCCTGTCTTCTGTGAAGCTGACAGCAATGCATTGTTGAGAGTTTTACTGACAAAATTAAATTGATCAAAGAGAAAATCTCTCCCCCTTTGTTTGGGACCCCTACTGTCTCTGAGCCCCTCTCCTCCTCTTGGTCCTCCTTCACTGCTGTATCTTTGGGTGATATTTCATCACTAGTGAACAAGATGAAACCCTCCTCTTGCTCAGATGACGTCCTTCCATGTAGGCTTTTTATCAAAGTATTTGATGTAATTGGCCCCTGAGTTACCAATATGGTGAACCTCTCCCTTTCCACAGGGGTTTTTAACAATGCATTTAAACCATTGTGGAGCCTCTGCTCAACAAAAACCAGATCCTGCTGAGAAGACTGAGGGATGAAGACTGTCTGGGTCTGTGTTAGAATGGTTCTCATCTTACCTTTCTGGGCGCAGTTTTAGTGTATCTGCCAATCAAATGAGGTCTGAATCGGCAGATCTGTTGTGTGGAGTCCCTCAAGGTTCTGTTCTGGGTCCTTTATTGTTTTTGCTGTACTTGATTCCCCTCGGTAAAATCATTCAGAGATTTCCAGATGTTTCTTATCACATGTTTGCTGATGACATCCAGCTCTACTGCTCTGTTGATCAACTGATCAGAGGCTGAACTTAGTCAATTGTTGCTAGAAATCAAACAATGAGTGAAAACACTTTGAAGCTAAATGTGGACAAAACTGAAACTCTGGTGATTGTTGATGATAAGATTCCAGGGTTGAGTCAGTACTTGAGTGACTTATGTCAGTCTGTCAAACAGCTCATTCATCCTCTCTTTCTACTGGCTCAGCTCATTCATCCTCTCTTTCTTCTGGCTCAGCTCATTCATCCTCTCTTCCTTCTGGCTCAGCTCATTCATCCTCTCTTTCTTCTGGCTCAGCTCATTCATCCTCTCTTCCTTCTGGCTCAGCTCATTCATCCTCTCTTTCTTCTGGCTCATCTCATTCATCCTCTCTTCCTTCTGGCTCAGCTCATTCATCCTCTCTTTCTTCTGGCTCAGCTCATTCATCCTCTCTTCCTTCTGGCTCAGCTCATTCATCCTCTCTTTCTTCTGGCTCAGCTCATTCATCCTCTCTTTCTACTGGCTCAGCTCATTCATCCTCTCTTTCTTCTGGCTCAGCTCATTCATCCTCTCTTTCTTCTGTCGCTCCTTTCAAGCATCTTCATCCTCTGATAAGAAGATCACTGAGAGACACTTTCACTGCTCGTCCTCAGCTTTGTGTGTGTGTTTCACAGGTGTGTGTGTGTTGAACAATCATGTGTGTGTGTTTCACAGGTGTGTGTGTGTTGAACAATCATGTGTGTGTGTTTTACAGGTGTGTGTGTGTTGAACAATCATGTGTGTGTGTTTTGAACAATCATGTGTGTGTTTCACAGGTGTGTGTGTGTTGAACAATCATGTGTGTGTGTTTTACAGGTGTGTGTGTGTTGAACAATCATGTGTGTGTGTGTTGAACAATCATGTGTCTGTGTTTTACCGGTGTGTGTGTGTTGAACAATCATGTGTGTGTGTGTTTTACAGGTGTGTGTGTGTTGAACAATCATGTGTGTGTGTTTCACAGGTGTGTGTGTGTTTCACAGGTGTGTGTGTGTTGAACTGTCGTGTGTGTGTTTCACAGGTGCGTGTGTGCTGAACAGTCACGTGTGTGTGTGTCTCACAGGGTGTGTGTGTCTCACAGGGTGTGTGTGTGTTGAACTGTCGTGTGTGTGTGTGTTTCACAGGTGTGTGTGTGCTGAACAGTCACGTGTGTGTGTGTGTCTCACAGGGTGTGTGTGTCTCACAGGGTGTGTGTGTGTTGAACTGTTGTGTGTGTGTGTCTCACAGGGTGTGTGTTGAGATGAAAGATTCCTCAGTTTGTGTTCATGTTGACGACAGGATTGTTGATGGTTGATAGAATGAAGGTTAAAGGTTGATCTGTCTCCATGGCAACACAATAACAGCTGAGAAACATGTGATCTTCAAGTGTCGTCTATCCGTTCATCTGTTCATCCTTTCATCTGTTCTACTGTTCATCCGTCCATCGTTTCATCCGTCCATCCTTTCATCTGTTCATCCTTTCATCCGTCCATCCTTTCATCCGTTCATCCTTTCATCCGTCCATCCATTCATCCGTCCATCCTTTCATCCGTCCATCCTTTCATCTGTTCATCCTTTCATCTGTTCATCCATTCATCCGTCCATCGTTTCATCCGTTCATCCGTCCATCTGTTCATCCGTCCATCCTTTCATCCGTCCATCCGTCCATCCTTTCATCCGTCCATCGTTTCATCCGTTCATCCGTCCATCTGTTCATCCGTCCATCCTTTCATCCGTCCATCCGTCCATCGCTTCATCCGTTCATCCTTTCATCCGTCCATCCTTTCATCTATTCATCCGTCCATCCTTTCATCTGTTCATCCTTTCATCTGTTCATCCTTTCATCTGTTCATCCTTTCATCTGTTCATCCTTTCATCTGTTCATCCATTCATCCGTCCATATTTTCATCCGTTCATACTTCAAGCCAGGATTATATTGAGTCATAAAAGGAAAACGTTTGAAAACAGTAACAAGTCGTCGACTTCAAACAACATGATTGAAAAATAATCTGTGAGGATCAACACCTTCAGCCCTTACACACACACACACACACACACACACACACACACATGTCCCTGAAACACACACACACACACCTTCCCGAGATACACACACACACACACACTTGTGATTAGGTCAGTTTCAAAGTGACTTTGTTGTTCTTCATATTTTCATTTCTTCACTCGCGGCTGAAACTAAATCTTCTCAGTCATTGAAACCTAACAGTTACATGTTTGTGTCGATGATTCTGAAGCTTCGTCTGATCATGTGATCGATCGTCTCAACATGGTTTCATCGACAACACTTTACACAACAACTTACACACAAGAGTGTTTCTTATCAGTAATTATACAAGTGATCAATCTTACGTTTCACTTTCAGATCTTGATCACCATCAAGAAGCCATTTTGAAAAGATTCATTTCTATTAAATTAATGTTCAATTGTTTCTTCATAAAATTCACTTCAGAAGAGAAAAAATAATCACAAAGACTTTAATTCTGAACATTATTTAATAACATGAACATATATTTCAAACGTTTGATGTTTGTTTGATTGACAGCTCAGTGAAGCTAACACTGTTAGCGACGAAACCATCAACGAGTCAAACGTTGTTTCTCTTGTATTTGAAGATAAAACTGATTCAACAGTTTCTTCATCGATGACGGGATTAAAATAAATCAATGATTTTAAACCGTGAAGGAATTTTGACTTTGGCTCCATTTTTATAAAACTGTGTCTTTGTAAAAGTAATGTAATTATATTCATATGATGACTTAAAGAAAAGCTTTGTTTTAAGATTGTTTTGAACTTTGAATTTAAATGTGATTTCATGTCACAAAATACAACATTTAAAACTATTTATCACAAACAAACACAATCGTATTAAAAAATGTTGGATGGAGAAATGGATGGATGGATGGATGAGTGGATGAATGGATAGATGGATGGATGAGTGGATGGATGGATGGATGAGTGGATGAATGGATGGATGGATGGATGGATGAGTGGATGGATGAGTGGATGGATGGATGGATGAGTGGATGGATGAGTGGATGGATGGATGGATGGATGAGTGGATGGATGGATGGATGGACAAATGGATGGATGGATGGATGGAAGAGTGGATGGATGGATGGATGGACAAATGGATGAATAGATGGATGAATGGATGGATGAGTGGATGGATGGATGGATGGATGAGTGGATGGATGGATGGATGAGTGAATGGATGGATATATGAATAGATGGATGAATAGATGGATGGATGGATTAATAGATGGATGGATGAATGGATGGACAAATGGATGGATGGATGGATGAATAGATGGATGGATGGATTAATAGATGGATGGATGAATGGATGGACAAATGGATGGATGGATGGATGAATAGATGGATGGATGGATGAATAGATGGATGGATGGATGGATGGATGAATATATGGATGGATGGATGGATGAATAGATGGATGGATGGATGGATGGATGGATGGATGAATAAATGGATGGATGGATGGATGAATAGATGGATGGATGAATAAATGGATGAATGAATGGATGAATGGATGGATGGATGGATGAATAGATGGATGGATGGATTAATAGATGGATGGATGAATGGATGGACAAATGGATGGATGGATGGATGAATAGATGGATGGATGAATAGATGGATGGATAGATGGATGGATGAATAGATGGATGGATGAATAGATGGATGGATGGATGGATGGATGAATAGATGGATGGATGGATGGATGGATGGTAATACTTGAGTGAATCTAAACTTAAATTGATGAACATATAAATTACTTAAAATGTTAATTCCTGCAAAAACTCTCGGAAAATACATTTTTCAAGTGTTCTAGTTGAAAAAAACAAATACTTTAAATAATAATGAAAATAACAACAATAATAATAACAATAATCACAACAAAACAACAATAATAACTACAATAATAACAACAACAATGATAACAATAATGATAACAATAATAACAATCTTTGTGTTTCTGTGTCGCGACTCACACGAGTGTGTTTTGTGACTCGAGAGAAACGACAACTCTTGTCCACTTTCACATCTATTGTGTTGCACTGGTTTGTGTGCGTTGCTAGGCAACAGCATTAACGTGATCAAATGAACTTCAGACACACAATCATTGTTTGTTGTGTTGTCATGAACTTCCAGTTGAATTACTGATCAACACAATGACTGGTGTGTGGTTGTTGTGTTACTCAGCATCTTTTAAAACACTTGTGTTGAAGGCGTCACCGTGGAAACCAGAAGTTGTCGTGAATGAAAAGTGATCAAAAGTGTTGAAGACTTTAGTGTGTTTTTGAAAATAATTCATTCAAACTATAAACATGAATAAAACACCAGAAACTCTGCTTTGAAGTAATATTTAGAAAATATATTGTTTTTAACATGTTTTTCTTGAGCCACAAATATTAATTCAATAACTTAATAACTCACTTGACTTCACAAACGCTGGTGGTTTAGTTTCTTCAAACTGAAGTTTAAAAACTATTGATCTTTAATTAGCAGATGATTCATGTTTTCATCATTATTGAGTTATTTTGAATCTGTCAATCAAACTATCATCAGTTCATCTTCACAACGACATCTGTTCGGACGTGAAGAAGCTTCAGCTCGACATGTGATGATAAACACACACGTGTGTGAGTCTGTGCAGCTGCAACACACTCTTCACTACACAACACACTCTTCACTACACAACACACTCACCACTACACAACACACTCTTCAATACACAACACACTCTTCACTACACAACACACTCATCACTACACAACACACTCTTCACTACACAACACACTCATCACTACACAACACACTCTTCACTACACAACACACTCATCACTACACAACACACTCTTCACTACACAACACACTCATCACTACACAACACACTCTTCAATACACAACACACTCATCACTACACAACACACTCATCACTACACAACACACTCTTCACTACACAACACACTCATCACTACACAACACACTCTTCACTACACAACACACTCATCACTACACAACACACTCATCACTACACAACACACTCATCACTACACAACACACTCATCACTACACAACACACTCATCACTACACAAGTGTTGTATTGTCCAGTACTTGACTCTGGTGTTGTAATAGTATAGTAACAAGTATATGTGTGTAGTATTATCAGTACTTGACTCTGGTGTTGTGATAGTGTAGTAACAAGTATATATGTGTAGTATTATCAGTACTTGACTCTGGTTTTGTGATAGTGTAGTAACAAGTATATATGTGTAGTATTATCAGTACTTGACTCTGGTTTTGTGATAGTGTAGTAACAAGTATATATGTGTAGTATTATCAGTACTTGACTCTGGTTTTGTGATAGTGTAGTAACAAGTATATATGTGTAGTATTATCAGTACTTGACTCTGGTTTTGTGATAGTGTAGTAACAAGTATATATGTGTAGTATTATCAGTACTTGACTCTGGTGTTGTGATAGTGTAGTAACAAGTATATATGTGTAGTATTGTCCAGTACTTGACTCTGGTGTTGTGATAGTGTAGTAACAAGTATATATGTGTAGTATTGTCCAGTACTTGACTCTGGTGTTGTGATAGTGTAGTAACAAGTATATATGTGTGGTATTATCACTACTTGACTCTGGTGTTGTGATAGTGTAGTAACAAGTATATATGTGTAGTATTGTCCAGTACTTGACTCTGGTGTTGTGATAGTGTAGTAACAAGTATATATGTGTGGTATTATCACTACTTGACTCTGGTGTTGTGATAGTGTAGTAACAAGTATATATGTGTAGTATTGTCCAGTACTTGACTCTGGTGTTGTGATAGTGTAGTAACAAGTATATATGTGTAGTATTATCAGTACTTGACTCTGGTGTTGTGATAGTGTAGTAACAAGTATATATGTGTAGTATTATCAGTA
>NC_141824.1:1312901-1315401 GCF_982586985.1 Callionymus lyra
CGAGAGTGAATCTAACATGTGTGTCATTGTGTTTGTTGTGTTTAAAGTGTGAGTCACAGTGTAGTGACGACATCAGGAAACACACTTTCTTTTCTCTTTTATTTTCCTCCATCGTTCTTCTCTTCTCCCTCAGAATCTCCACTTGTTCTTCGCGTGTCTCACTCTCAGTGTCTCACTCTCAGTGTCTCACTCTCAGGGTCTCACTCTCAGTGTCTCACTCTCAGTGTCTCACTCTCAGGGTCTCACTCTCAGGGTCTCACTCTCAGTGTCTCACTCTCAGGGTCTCACTCTCAGTGTCTCACTCTCAGGGTCTCACTATCAGTGTCTCACTCTCAGGGTCTCACTCTCAGTGTCTCACTCTCAGGGTCTCACTCTCAGTGTCTCAGTGTCTCACTCTCAGGGTCTCACTCTCAGGGTCTCACTCTCAGTGTCTCACTCTCAGGGTCTCACTCTCAGTGTCTCACTCTCAGTGTCTCACTCTAAGGGTCTCACTCTCAGGGTCTCACTCTCAGTGTCTCACTCTCAGGGTCTCACTCTCAGTGTCTCACTCTCAGGGTCTCACTCTCAGTGTCTCACTCTCAGTGTCTCACTCTCAGGGTCTCACTCTCAGTGTCTCACTCTCAGTGTCTCACTCTCAGGGTCTCACTCTCAGTGTCTCACTCTCAGGGTCTCACTATCAGTGTCTCACTCTCAGGGTCTCACTCTCAGTGTCTCACTCTCAGGGTCACACTGTCAGTGTCTCACTCTCAGGGTGTCACTCTCAGTGTCTGACTCTCAGTGTCTCGGTGTCTCACTCTCAGGGTCTCACTCTCAGTGTCTCACTTTCAGGGTCTCACTGTCAGTGTCTCACTCTCAGGGTCTCACTCTCAGTGTCTGACTCTCAGTGTCTCGGTGTCTCACTCACAGGGTCTCACTCTCAGCGTCTCACTCTGTTTTTTTCAAAACATAACATTCTATAAAATCTTTATTTGATTTTCTGCAGCCTCCTGTGGACACTCTGTGAACTGCAGCCTCGTGTGGACACTCTGTGAACTGCAGCCTCGTGAGGACACTCTGTGAACTGCAGCCTGGTGTGGACACTGTGAACTGCAGCCTCGTGTGGACACTCTGTGAACTGCAGCCTCGTGTGGACACTCTGTGAACTGCAGCCTCGTGTGGACACTCTGTGAACTGCAGCCTCGTGTGGACACACTGTGAACTGCAGCCTCGTGAGGACACACTGTGAACTGCAGCCTCGTGAGGACACTCTATGAACTGCACCCTCGTCTGGACACTCTATGAACTGCACCCTCGTCTGGACACTCTATGAACTGCACCCTCGTCTGGACACTCTATGAACTGCAGCCTCGTGAGGACACTCTATGAACTGCAGCCTCGTGTGGACACTCTGTGAACTGCAGCCTCGTGTGGACACTCTATGAACTGCAGCCTCGTGAGGACACTCTATGAACTGCAGCCTCGTGTGGACACTCTGTGAACTGCAGCCTCGTGAGGACACACTGTGAACTGCAGCCTTCTGCACTTCAACTTCATCTTTTAAAAACGTTTTAGTCCTAAACACGTGACTCGTGGGTTCAGAGGTCAGAGTTCACACAACAGGTCTGTCTCTAGTTTTACATGAGCTTCAACACAAGTCACGTGTGCGACTGTTTAATGATTATTTATGTCGACCACAGCAAAATAAGTCGTACAATTATTATTATTACAATACTGATTTTCTGTAGATGCTGATTTTATTTCTAGTATTGTTTGTGTTTGAAGTGGAAGAAGATCATCTGATGAAGATGATGATGAAGATGATCAGCAGGAGGACGACTACACAACAGTTGTGTGTCAGAACAAACATCTCTGCTCATAAAGACACATTTAATTAAGATTAAAATAGATTAACTCTGGCTCTAAATGTAGCTCGAAGAGGAGAAGGTGTGTGTGTGTGTGTGTGTGTGTGTGTGTGTGCGTGATTGTGTGTGTGTGGACACACATGCTCGCAGCAGGACAATGTAATACTTTGTGTGTAACTTGCCACAAAATGCACTCTAGAGAATATTGTGTTTGTGACACGATGTGCACGAGGGCGAGCAAGCGAGAGAGAGAGAGAGAGAGAGAGAGAGAGAGAGAGCGTGACAGTGAGAGCAATATTTTGGACTCGAGCTCCAAGGCTTTTAGTTTAGTGTGTGTGTGTGTGTGTGTGTGTGTGAGTGTGTGAGTGAGTGTGAGTGTGTAAGTGTGTGTGTGTGTGTGTGTGTGTGCACTTACTTAGGCCCAGAATGTTGACTCTGAACAGCTCACACACCAGTTGTTTGTGGACGTCGTTCCTTAACCTTAACCTGAAAACCAGGATCTTCCTGATCAGTTCCATTAGATCGTGTTCATCTTGTTCTAAAGTGTATTTCTGTCTGAAAATCTCAATTGTCCCTAAAAGTGACTTATTTCAGACTGTTTGTGTGTGTTTGTTTGTGTGTGTGTGTGTGTTTGTGTGTGTGCCCCCCTCAATCTATGT
>NC_141824.1:1320401-1397901 GCF_982586985.1 Callionymus lyra
CAACACAACACACAACACACACCAACACACACCAACACACACCAACACAACACGCAGCACACACCCAACACACACCCAACACACACCAACACACACCAACACACATCAACACAACACGCAACACACACCAACACACATCAACACAACACGCAACACACACCAACACACACCAACACACACCAACACACACCAACACACACCAACACAACACACAACACACACCAACACAACACGCAACACACACCAACACACACCAACACACACCAACACACACCAACACACACCAACACACACCAACACAACACGCAACACACACCCAACACACACCCAACACACACCAACACACACCAACACACATCAACACAACACGCAACACACACCAACACACATCAACACAACACGCAACACACACCAACACACACCAACACACACCAACACACACCAACACACACCAACACACACCAACACAACACACACCAACACACACCAACACACACCAACACAACACGCAACACACACCAACACACACCAACACACACCAACACACACCAACACACACCAACACACAACAACACACACCAACACACACCAACACACACCAACACACATCAACACAACACACAACACACACCAACACACACCAACACACACCAACACACACCAACACAACACGCAACACACACCCAACACACACCCAACACACACCAACACACACCAACACACATCAACACAACACGCAACACACACCAACACACATCAACACAACACGCAACACACACCAACACACACCAACACACACCAACACACACAACACACACCAACACACACCAACACACACAACACACACCAACACACACCAACACACACCAACACACACCAACACACACCAACACACACCAACACACACAACACACACCAACACACACCAACACACACAACACACACCAACACACACAACACACACAACACACACAACACACACCAACACACACAACACACACCAACACACACCAACACACACCAACACACACCAACACACACCAACACACACCAACACACACCAACACACACCAACACACACCAACACACACCAACACACACCAACACTGAGGCATGAGAGGAAACACAAAACCACGACCTGAGGATGAGACTCATGTTGGTTCGTCTTGAACCTGGTCAGCATGAGAGCTCAGAAGAAACCTTTAATATGTTTTAAGTTTCTGTTCTCGTGTCAGAAAAACAAATTTTAGACTCAAGACCATAATAAACACAATCTAAATAATAAACACAATCTAAATAATAAACACAATCTAAAGCCCACTTTATATCAAGACACCAGTGAGATGTTCACAGACGCACATCAAAGATAAAGTTGGGTTTGAAGGAAGTAAAAAGAAAATAATCTGATTCTTAATAATAATATTTAGTTCTATTACATCAAACATCAACTAGTATCAACTCTGGTGTCATTAAACATCAACTAGTATCAACTCTGGTGTCATTAAACATCTACTAGTATCTACTCTGGTGTCATTAAACATCAACTAGTATCAACTCTGGTGTCATTAAACATCAACCAGTATCAACTCTGGTGTCATTAAACATCAACTAGTATCATCTCTGGTGTCATTAAACATCAACTAGTATCAACTCTGGTGTCATTAAACATCAACTAGTATCAACTCTGGTGTCATTAAACATCAACTAGTATCAACTCTGGTGTCATTAAACATCAACTAGTATCAACTCTGGTGTCATTAAACATCAACTGGTATCAACTCTGGTGTCATTAAACATCAACTAGTATCAACTCTGGTGTCATTAAACATCAACTAGTATCAACTCTGGTGTGATTAAACATCAACTGGTATCAACTCTGGTGTCATTAAACATCAACTAGTATCAACTCTGGTGTCATTAAACATCAACTAGTATCAACTCTGGTGTCATTAAACATCAACTAGTATCAACTCTGGTGTCATTAAACATCAACTAGTATCAACTCTGGTGTCATTAAACATCAACTAGTATCAACTCTGGTGTCATTAAACATCAACTAGTATCTACTCTGGTGTCATTAAACATCAACTAGTATCAACTCTGGTGTCATTAAACATCAACTAGTATCTACTCTGGTGTCATTAAACATCAACTAGTATCAACTCTGGTGTCATTAAACATCAACTAGTATCAACTCTGGTGTCATTAAACATCAACTAGTATCAACTCTGGTGTCATTAAACATCAACTAGTATCTACTCTGGTGTCATTAAACATCAACTAGTATCAACTCTGGTGTCATTAAACATCAACTAGTATCAACTCTGGTGTCATTAAACATCGACTAGTATCAACTCTGGTGTCATTAAACATCAACTAGTATCAACTCTGGTATCATTAAACATCAACTAGTATCAACTCTGGTGTCATTAAACATCAACTAGTATCAACTCTGGTGTCATTAAACATCAACTAGTATCAACTCTGGTGTCATTAAACATCAACTAGTATCAACTCTGGTGTCATTAAACATCAACTAGTATCAACTCTGGTGTCATTAAACATCAACTAGTATCAACTCTGGTGTCATTAAACATCGACTAGTATCAACTCTGGTGTCATTAAACATCAACTAGTATCAACTCTGGTGTCATTAAACATCAACTAGTATCAACTCTGGTGTCATTAAACATCAACTAGTATCAACTCTGGTATCATTAAACATCAACTAGTATCAACTCTGGTGTCATTAAACATCGACTAGTATCAACTCTGGTGTCATTAAACATCAACTAATATCAACTCTGGTGTCATTAAACATCAACTAGTATCAACTCTGGTGTCATTAAACATCAACTAGTATCAACTCTGGTGTCATTAAACATCAACTAGTATCAACTCTGGTGTCATTAAACATCGACTAGTATCAACTCTGGTGTCATTAAACATCAACTAGTATCAACTCTGGTGTCATTAAACATCGACTAGTATCAACTCTGGTGTCATTAAACATCAACTAGTATCAACTCTGGTGTCATTAAACATCGACTAGTATCAACTCTGGTGTCATTAAACATCAACTAGTATCAACTCTGGTGTCATTAAACATCGACTAGTATCAACTCTGGTGTCATTAAACATCAACTAGTATCAACTCTGGTGTCATTAAACATCGACTAGTATCAACTCTGGTGTCATTAAACATCAACTAGTATCAACTCTGGTGTCATTAAACATCAACTAGTATCAACTCTGGTGTCATTAAACATCAACTAATATCAACTCTGGTGTCATTAAACATCAACTAGTATCAACTCTGGTGTCATTAAACATCAACTAGTATCAACTCTGGTGTCATTAAACATCAACTAGTATCAACTCTGGTGTCATTAAACATCGACTAGTATCAACTCTGGTGTCATTAAACATCAACTAGTATCAACTCTGGTGTCATTAAACATCGACTAGTATCAACTCTGGTGTCATTAAACATCAACTAGTATCAACTCTGGTGTCATTAAACATCGACTAGTATCAACTCTGGTGTCATTAAACATCAACTAGTATCAACTCTGGTGTCATTAAACATCAACTAGTATCAACTCTGGTGTCATTAAACATCAACTAGTATCAACTCTGGTGTCATTAAACATCAACTAGTATCAACTCTGGTGTCATTAAATATCAACTAGTATCAACTCTGGTGTCATTAAACATCGACTAGTATCAACTCTGGTGTCATTAAACATCAACTAGTATCAACTCTGGTGTCATTAAACATCAACTAGTATCAACTCTGGTGTCATTAAACATCAACTAGTATCAACTCTGGTGTCATTAAACATCAACTAGTATCAACTCTGGTGTCATTAAACATCAACTAGTATCAACTCTGGTGTCATTAAACATCAACTAGTATCAACTCTGGTGTCATTAAACATCAACTAGTATCAACTCTGGTGTCATTAAACATCAACTAGTATCAACTCTGGTGTCATTAAACATCAACTAGTATCAACTCTGGTGTCATTAAACATCAACTAGTATCAACTCTGGTGTCATTAAACATCAACTAGTATCAACTCTGGTGTCATTAAACATCAACTAGTATCAACTCTGGTGTCATTAAACATCAACTAGTATCAACTCTGGTGTCATTAAACATCAACTAGTATCAACTCTGGTGTCATTAAACATCAACTAGTATCAACTCTGGTGTCATTAAACATCAACTAGTATCAACTCTGGTGTCATTAAACATCAACTAGTATCAACTCTGGTGTCATTAAACATCAACTAGTATCAACTCTGGTGTCATTAAACATCAACTAGTATCAACTCTGGTGTCATTAAACATCAACTAGTATCAACTCTGGTGTCATTAAACATCAACTAGTATCAACTCTGGTGTCATTAAACATCAACTAGTATCAACTCTGGTGTCATTAAACATCAACTAGTATCAACTCTGGTGTCATTAAACATCAACTAGTATCAACTCTGGTGTCATTAAACATCAACTAGTATCAACTCTGGTGTCATTAAACATCAACTAGTATCAACTCTGGTGTCATTAAACATCAACTAGTATCAACTCTGGTGTCATTAAACATCAACTAGTATCAACTCTGGTGTCATTAAACATCTACTAGTATCAACTCTGGTGTCATTAAACATCAACTAGTATCAACTCTGGTGTCATTAAACATCAACTAGTATCAACTCTGGTGTCATTAAACATCAACTAGTATCAACTCTGGTGTCATTAAACATCAACTAGTATCTACTCTGGTGTCATTAAACATCAACTAGTATCAACTCTGGTGTCATTAAACATGATTATTTTCCAAACAAACTGCTTTTAAATAAACTAAATAAAACATTCAAATGTAAGTTATTTTGCCATTTGTGAGACAAAACAATGAAATCCTCTCATGAAAGTAGATAAAACACTGAGTATCAGGTTAATGAGGTGTAACTATAACTGGTTCAGGTCCAGTCAGTCAGTCATCCTTCTGTGATGTAACATTTATTCCAAACACCTCCTCAAACCCTCTGAATATAGAACTTCATGAAGGTTTAATGAAGACTTTCTCTGAGGCTCAGAGCAGACGCTGGAGGTGAAGGCAGGACAGCAGGGAGTGAAGACCTGCAGACAGAAGGTCTGTTACGTTAATGAGAGTCAGCAGACAACACATGTGCTGCTGTAGACCCACTAGACCACGGATCACAACACACGACACACACGACACACACACACACGACACACACACACACACACACACACGACACACACACACACGACACACACGACACACACACACACCCACACACACACACACATACACACACACGACACACACACACACACACACATACACACACACGACACACAAACATACACACACACACGACACACACACACACACGACACACACACACACCTACACACACACACGACACACACACACACACACACACACACACACACACATACACACACACACACACACGACACACACACACAACACACACGACACACACACACACACGACACACACACGACACACACACACCGCACACACACACACACACACACACACACACACACACGACACACACACGACACACACGACATACACACACACACGACACACACACACACACGACACACACACGACATACACACACACACACGACACACACACACACACGACACACACACACGACACACACACACACACGACACACACACGACACACACACACACACGACACACACACACACACGAGACACACACACACGACACACACACACACACACACACACACACACACACGACACACACACACCGCACACACACACACACACACACACACACACACGACACACACACGACACACACGACATACACACACACACGACACACACACACACACGACACACACACGACATACACACACACACACGACACACACACACACACGACACACACACACGACACACACACACACACGACACACACACGACACACACACACACACGACACACACACACACACGAGACACACACACACGACATACACACACACACACGACACACACACACACACGACACACACACACGACACACACACACACACGACACACACACGACACACACACACACACGACACACACACACACACGAGACACACACACACGACACACACACACACACACACACACACACACACACACACACACACACACACACACGACACACACACACACACACACACACACACACACACACACACACACACACACACACAGCCACGAGAGGCCAGAGGAGGCGACGCTGGTGTGTGTTGATCATCTGTCGTCTTATGCTCCGAGCCACGCACTTTATTCTCATCTTCTCATCTGAAGCCACTCGTCTCGTGATGATTGTGGTCAGGATGATGCAATGATGACGTCATGATGTCAAAGTGTTTCCACAGAGTTTGAAGCATCAGCAACAAATACTCGTCACAAGTTCAGATGCTGATGTACTTTGGGGCTGGACCACTGATGGCTGGTGATCAACCAAGATTCACAATTTAAATGAAGTCTTTAAAAACAGGAATATATTTATCGTAGCAAATAATATTTTTGATGTAATACATGAAGGTTTTGATACACAAGTAAACCTCCATGTTTGTGTCGCTTGAGTCACTTTTTATGATTAATTACAAACATAACGGTAATAAAAGACAGAAAAGAAGTGGAGACTGTGAGTGTGTGACGTGTGAGCGAGACAACGATGTGTGTCTTCGTGTCACACAACAGTCATGAGATAACAATGTTAACTAAGTTAACCTAACCAGTGTTAACTAAGAAATACATGTTGTTGGTTTAAATAGAACAGTTTGAATCTATCAAGTGTTTCACTAGAAAGTTGTGCGTCTGAAAAGTAAATGTAAACATAAAGTAATGATGAGAAACAGCGAGTCAAGCGTCCAGTGTTTTCACAGACAAACTATTAGAAGATTTTCAACAAACGTCTTCATCTCTCGTGACTTTGGTGTTTGATCGTTTCAACTCTGAAGCGTCTGAGCTTCAGAAACACAACAAAATATTAAATGACAGAAACAAACTTGATTCTACATGATGTTCGTGACTTGAACGATTCTTTTGTTCACTCACTGGATCTTCTATAGAAACCATAGATATTTGTTTGAATAAATGTTCAAACCTTGATGTTGAGTCGAGCTAAAGGAACACACTTTATCTTCTACAGCTTCTGTTACCAGCCTCAGGAAAGCACCAGTGACCTCCTGGTGACCCCTGGATTATCATGCAATAGTCACTTAGCATTAAAACGCTCCAGACGACACCCGTGACAATATTGCTCAGTAATCCCTTCTGTCTCGCAGTCATTACTGCAGATCAACGTTCACCTGATGGAACCTCCCTCTAATCTCCTCGCTGGCCTCGCCGGGATCAGCCTGAACAGAACAGGAAGTGAGAGGAAGCTGAGGACCATGAAGAGAAGACCATGAAGAGAAGACCATGAAGAGAAGACCATGAAGAGAAGACCATGAAGAGAAGACCATGAAGAGAAGACGACGAAGAGAAGACCATGAAGAGAAGACCATGAAGAAAAGACCATGAAGAGAAGACCATGAAGAGAAGACCATGAAGAGAAGACGACGAAGATAGGACCATGAAGAGAAGACCATGAAGAGAAGACCATGAAGAGAAGACCATGAAGAGAAGACCAGGAAGAGAAGACGACGAAGAGAAGACCATGAAGAGAAGACCATGAAGAGAAGACCATGAAGAGAAGACCGTGAAGAGAAGATCATGAAGAGAAGACGACGAAGAGAAGACCATGAAGAGAAGACCATGAAGAGAAGACCGTGAAGAGAAGACGACGAAGAGAAGACCATGAAGAGAAGACCATGAAGAGAAGACCATGAAGAGAAGACGACGAAGACAAGACCATGAAGAGAAGACCATGAAGAGAAGACCGTGAAGAGAATACGACGAAGAGAAGACCATGAAAAGAAGACCATGAAGAGAAGATCATGAAGAGAAGACGACGAAGAGAAGACCATGAAGAGAAGACCATGAAGAGAAGACCGTGAAGAGAAGACGACGAAGAGAAGACCATGAAGAGAAGACCATGAAGAGAAGACCGTGAAGAGAAGACGACGAAGAGAAGACCATGAAGAGAAGACCATGAAGAGAAGACCATGAAGAGAAGACGACGAAGAGAAGACCATGAAGAGAAGACCATGAAGAGAAGACCGTGAAGAGAATACGACGAAGAGAAGACCATGAAAAGAAGACCATGAAGAGAAGATCATGAAGAGAAGACGACGAAGAGAAGACCATGAAGAGAAGACCATGAAGAGAAGACCGTGAAGAGAAGACGACGAAGAGAAGACCATGAAGAGAAGACCATGAAGAGAAGACGACGAAGAGAAGACGACGAAGAGAAGACCATGAAGAGAAGACCATGAAGAGAAGACCATGAAGAGAATACCATGAAGAGAAGACGACGAAGAGAAGACCATGAAGAGAAGACCATGAAGAGAAGACCATGAAGAGAAGACCATGAAGAGAATACCATGAAGAGAAGACGACGAAGAGAAGACCATGAGGAGAAGATGACGAAGAGAAGACCATGAAGAGAAAGAGAAGACCATCAAGAGAAGACCATGAAGAGAAGACCATGAGGAGGAGGAAGAGCTAAAGTCCAGAATAACCTCTACAGCAACAAAACAAAAAGCTTTTGTTCCTCGATGAAGTTTCAAGTTTAAATCTTGGTTTGAAAATCATCAAAACGTCTCAAAGAACAGAAGCTCGGTGACGGTTCTACACATAGATGGTGATGAACGGGTGGAAACGAAGATCATGGAGACGGTGGAGACGCTCGGAGGCAGAAGAAGGAAACCTTGTGGGAGGACGAGGAGGATGTAATCACCAGGACATGTAGGTGGTGTGAAAACGTTCTGGGCAGAGATGAAAATGTTCATCCAGTGGAGAGAGAAATCTTTTGAGGTGTTTTGAGACACAACGAAAGAAGAGAAGGATCAGAACAATATTCTCCAGCCTTGTGAAAACATCTTTCAACCTTCTGCAGGTGTATGTGTACAGGAGGGAGGAGACCTGGAGTCCCGGGTCTCCTGGAGCACATGTGTGGTGTCCCAGCTCACCGGGGTGTGAAGGCGAACAACATAACTGTGTCTGGCTCTAGTCCCCACTGATGGTGGACGTTCCACTGAAGGAACATGGAGACGACATCCTGGACAACAGCTTGAGATTCTCATCTGGCATCGAACTTAAAGTGTGACAATCACTGGTTGGACCTTCTTCATGCTGCCCATGAACATGCTGGTCAGAGACGTGGACGACCTTCCAGTGATGACAACATCTGGAGTCGGAGCTGTATTCTTTAAGGGCCGGAGAAGATCATAGCACACATTAGCTTTGAGCCTGCAAAGTCCAGGTCCTTGGTTCTGAAGAAGGTAACCTTGGTTCTGAAGAAGGTAACCTTGGTTCTGAAGAAGTTAACCTTGGTTCTGAAGAAGGTAACCTTGGTTCTGAAGAAGATAACCTTGGTTCTAAAGAAGGTAACCTCGGTTCTGAAGAAGGTAACCTTGGTTCTTAAGAAGGTAACCTCGGTTCTGAAGAAGGTAACCTTGGTTCTTAAGAAGGTAACCTAGGTTCTGAAGAAGGTAACCTTGGTTCTGAAGAAGGTAACCTTGATCACATGACACGATACCTGATATACCTGCTCATGAGGAGGTTGAAAGGTTGGAGCAGCGAGAGACAGACTCACTATCTTTGCAGATGCTGGTCCTCAGCAAACACAGTGCTGTATGAAAACAGCAACAACCTCAGGCTTCTTGGTGTCAGAACCATCATCGACAAAGTGGGGCAAGGTAGAGCTGGACTTGGAAGCCTAACATGGACCCAGAACCATCTGCCAGTGGGAGGGTGAGGCGGAGGATAGTCCAGGAGGAGGTGCGAGCTTCAGATGAGGAGGAGAAACCACCAAGGCAGTGACCATGAAGCAGGATCTAGTGGGAGAAGATGATGGAGCTGATCATCACCTAAAAGAACATGTATTAGAGGAACCTCCAAAGGATTAAGTTCTTAGTCCAAAGGTTCAACGATGTCCTCCCAAGACCATCTAACCTGTGCACAGGTTAGAAAAAATTGAAAGACCTGCTAAGACAGACACAAATCTTTATCTCTGAAGTGAACGTCTCGTCCTGTTACACTGTGTTTTAGCTCAAGTTTGAAAAGTTATCTTCGTTCACCGCCTCGCTCCGTCCATCTTCAGCTCCTGTGCTTCACTCGTCTGGAGGTGAACGTCTCGTCCTGTTACACGATGTATTTCTTCTCTCCTGACACTCGACGAGTGAAAGTATCAGCAGCTCGCGGAGAACAAGGGCTGCTCAGCTGCTTCAATTACTGCAGTGTTTTCTGGACCGACAACAACCTTCTGAACCAGAACACTGAGCTATGAAGATCACTGTGCTATGAAGAACATCGTGCTATGAAGATCACTGTGCTATGAAGAACATCATGCTATGAAGATCACTGTGCTATGAAGAACATCGTGCTATGAAGAACACTTTGTTACGAAGAACATCTTGCTATGAAGAACATTGTGCTATGAAGAACACTGTGCTATGAAGATCACTGTGCTATGAAGAACATCGTACTATGAAGAACATCGTGCTATGAAGAACACTGTGCTATGAAGAACACTGTGCTATGAAGAACACTGTGCTATGAAGAACATCGTGCTATGAAGAACACTTTGCTATGAAGAACATCGGCTATGAAGAACATCGTGCTATGAAGAACACTGCGCTATGAAGAACATCGTGCTATGAAGAACACTTTGCTATGAAGAACACTGTGCTATGAAGAACACTGTGCTATGAAGAACATCGTGCTATGAAGAACACTTTGCTATGAAGAACATCGGCTATGAAGAACATCGTGCTATGAAGAACACTTTGCTATGAAGAACATCGTGCTATGAAGAACACTTTGCTATGAAGAACATCGTGCTATGAAGAACACTGTGCTATGAAGAACACTGTGCTATGAAGAACATCGTGCTATGAAGAACATCTTGCTATGAAGAACATCATGCTATGAAGAACACTGTGCTATGAAGAACACTGTGCTATGAAGAACACTGTGCTATGAAGAACATCGTGCTATGAAGAACATCGTGCTATGAAGAACACTGTGCTATGAAGAACACTGTGCTATGAAGGACATGGTGCTATGAAGAACATCGTGCTATGAAGAACACTGTGCTATGAAGAACACTGTGCTATGAAGAACATCGTGCTATGAAGAACACTTTGCTATGAAGAACATCGGCTATGAAGAACATCGTGCTATGAAGAACACTGTGCTATGAAGAACACTGTGCTATGAAGAACATCGTGCTATGAAGAACACTTTGCTATGAAGAACACTGTGCTATGAAGAACACTGTGCTATGAAGAACATCGTGCTATGAAGAACACTGTGCTATGAAGAACACTGTGCTATGAAGAACATCGTGCTATGAAGAACATCGTGCTATGAAGAACACTTTGCTATGAAGAACATCGGCTATGAAGAACATCGTGCTATGAAGAACACTGTGCTATGAAGAACACTGTGCTATGAAGAACATCGTGCTATGAAGAACACTGTGCTATGAAGAACACTGTGCTATGAAGAACACTGTGCTATGAAGAACATTGTGCTATGAAGAACACTGTGCTATGAAGAACACTGTGCTATGAAGAACACTGTGCTATGAAGAACATCGTGCTATGAAGAACACTTTGCTATGAAGAACATCGGCTATGAAGAACATCGTGCTATGAAGAACACTGTGCTATGAAGAACATCGGCTATGAAGAACATCGTGCTATGAAGAACATCGGCTATGAAGTACATCGTGCTATGAAGATCACCGTGCTATGAAGAACACCGTGCTGTGAAGAACATCGTGCTATGAAGAACATCGTGCAATGAAGAACACTGTGCTATGAAGAACACTGTGCTATGAAGAACATCGGCTATGAAGAACACCGTGCTATGAAGAACATCGGCAATGAAGAACATCGTGTTATGAAGATCACCTTGCTATGAAGAACACCGTGCTATGAAGATCACCGTGCTATGAAGAACACTGTGCTATGAAGAACACTGTGCTATGAAGAACATCGGCTATGAAGAACATCGTGCTATGAAGAACACCGTGCTATGAAGAACACTGTGCTATGAAGAACACTGTGCTATGAAGAACACTGTGCTATGAAGAACATCGGCTATGAAGAACATCGTGCTATGAAGAACACTGTGCTATGAAGATCACTGTGCTATGAAGAACATCGTGCTATGAAGAACACTTTGCTATGAAGAACATCGTGCTATGAAGATCACCGTGCTATGAAGAACATCATGCTATGAAGAACACTTTGCTATGAAGAACACTGTGCTATGAAGAACACTGTGCTATGAAGAACACTGTGCTATGAAGAACATCGGCTATGAAGAACATCGTGCTATGAAGATCACTGTGCTATGAAGAACATCGTGCTATGAAGAACACTGTGCTATGAAGAACACTGTGCTATGAAGATCACCGTGCTATGAAGAACATCGAGCTATGAAGAACACTTTGCTATGAAGAACATCGTGCTATGAAGATCACCGTGCTATGAAGAACACTTTGCTATGAAGAACACTGTGCTATGAAGAACACCGTGCATCTTTACAAACTATTGTGTTCATGAATGACATCATTACAAACTATTGTGTTCATGAATGACATCATTACAAACTATTGTGTTCATGAATGACATCTTTACAAACTATTGTGTTCATGAATGACATCATTACAAACTATTGTGTTCATGAATGACATCATTACAAACTATTGTGTTCATGAATGACATCATTACAAACTATTGTGTTCATGAATGACATCATTACAAACTATTGTGTTCATGAATGACATCATTACAAACTATTGTGTTCATGAATGACATCATTACAAACTATTGTGTTCATGAATGACATCATTACAAACTATTGTGTTCATGAATGACATCTTTACAAACTATTGTGTTCATGAATGACATCTTTACAAACTATTGTGTTCATGAATGACATCATTACAAACTATAGTGTTCATGAATGACATCATTACAAACTATAGTGTTCATGAATGACATCATTACAAACTATAGTGTTCATGAATGACATCATTACAAACTATAGTGTTCATGAATGACATCTTTACAAACTATAGTGTTCATGAATTCAATTCAATTCAATTCAATTCAATTTTATTTCAAGTGTCTTATCATAACAAAGTTATCTCAAGACACTATACAGTTGAAATAAGACTACAGTTGATTAAGGAAAAATAGATCCAGCAATTCAACAAAGAGCAAGAAACAAAACACTGTACAGTGAGCAATGGCGAGGAAAAACTTCCTTTTAGAAGCAGAAACCTCGAGCGGAACCAGACTCATTGTTGACGGCCTGCCGCTTTGACCGGCTGGGAGGAAGGATGGGGGGGTAGACAGATGGATAAGGAGAGGAGTGAGGGAGGATATAGTGAGAGAAAAGAGGAGAGTGTAGGAGGGTCCATGGGGGTGCTGGAGAGAACTCGGGATCTGATGACGTGGTGAAGATCCTGGATCAGCAGCTGCTCTGGAGGTGGATCCCTGGATCAGCAACAGCTCTGGAGGTGGATCCCTGGATCAGCAGCAGCTCTGGAGGTGGATCCCAGGATCAGCAGCAGCTCTGGAGGTGGATCCCTGGATCAGCAGCAGCTCTGGAGGTGGATCCCTGGGGCTCCGGGAGAGAAATAAAAAGGTGTGGGTTTGGGACAAATGTAGACAATACACAGGTATACAGACTCCGGTGACGGGTGAAGATATATAGAGGGGGGGGGGGGGGTTGAAATAGCCAGGCCAGAGGGCACATACCTAGCACAGCAGATCCAGACACAGGGGCCCAAGCCGCGGCAGGAACCCGCGGGAGACCAGGACCCGGCAGGCGAGATAACCACCAGAGCCGACCCCAAACACCAGCGAGAAGGCGGACCACCACCGGGGGCGCGAGAGGGCGGGCACAGAAGAACCAGTCAGGGGATAGGGCCCCGGGGCCAGGCCGGGCGACGGAGGACCCCCAGACCGTCAGGCCGCCAACAAGTCCATAGCAGGGGACCGAGTCAAGGAGATGGGGACCCACCACAGCAGCGGCGGCGGAACCCCCCCCAATACCCTGCGGACACGGCCAGTAGCCGGGTTGAGTGCCACCGCATGAGCCCGGGGGAGCAATGGCCAGGCACCGGCCCAGGTCCCCCGGGTCACAGGGGGGCCACGGTTGTGCGGGCAGGGCGGGGGCAGTGGGGCCGCAGCCGTCCGGGAACGGCCCCCAGTCTTTGAACTGTAGACCGTCCCCAACAGCCGCAGCCCACCTCCCCATGAGGGAAGTTTGGGGGGCCAGCAGTATTCGATGGGCAGTCCACGGTCTCTAAGGTGCCGAGGCCCCGCCCATCACACGTACTGACCCCCAGCCACCGCCCCCACCCACCATGCACCACCTAGGGGGACAGCAGCACTTGCATGGGCGGTACATGGTCACTACGGTAACATGGGTCCGCCCAATGCCTTCGCCGTCCCCCCAATGCGCCCCCCCCCACCCGGGAAGCCCCCGAAAGACCGACCAGGCCGGCCACAAACCCCCAGGACCAAGGGCGACAAACCCCCTGACCACGGCACATGCCACACAGGGCGGGTAGAGGACCACAGCCACCGCCGCAGCAGACACCCACCCCAAGACAGGCCCCCCACCACAGACCAGGCGAAGCCATCGGGGCCGGAAGGTCATCCAGAACACCCGGCCAGCCCCAGCCCCACCCCCTAAACAGTTTTGTTAGTTATGACAGCTAGAGATAAACAGTCAAGTTAATTATAGGCTTTATCGAAAAGTAAGGTTTTAAGATTATTTTTAAACATAGAGAGGGTGTCTGCCCTCCGGACTGAAGCCGGTAGTTTGTTCCACAGTAGAGGGGCTTGAAAACTAAAGGCCCTGGCTCCGAATCTACATTTAGAGATTTGTGGTATAACTAGTAGATCAGAGTTTAGGGATCGTAAGGTCCTTGAGGGTTGGTAAGTTTGGATTAAATCTTTAATGTATGTTGGTGCTAGACCATGTAAGGCTTCATAGGTTAGGAGAAGGATTTTAAATTGTATTCTAAATTCTACAGGAAGCCAATGTAGTGAAGACAGTACAGGTGTGTTCGCGCCTCTTAGTCTTAGTCAGGACGCGAGCTGCAGATGAATGAGCTGAAGATTCTGAGAGACTTTCTAGAACATCCTGACAGAAGAGACTTACAATAGTCTGGAGGTAACAAAAGCATGGATGAGCTTCTCAGCAGCATCTAAAGGAAGGAAATGCCTAATTTTTGAAATGTTACGAAGGTGGAAGTAAGCAGTCCGTGAGATTTGTTTTATGTGTGAGTTAAATGATAAGTCCTCGTCAAAGCATACACCCAGATTCTTTACAGTGGTGCTAGTAGCAGGAGCAAGTCCATTTTGTAAAGATCATTAGTTAATGATTGTCTGAGATGTTGCGATCAACTAGTAAAACCTCAGTCTTTTCCGAGTTCAGTAGGAGGACATTCATGAATGACATCATTACAAACTATTGTGTTCATGAATGACATCATTACAAACTATTGTGTTCATGAATGACATCATTACAAACTATTGTGTTCATGAATGACATCATTACAAACTATTGTGTTCATGAATGACATCATTACAAACTATTGTGTTCATGAATGACATCATTACAAACTATTGCGTTCATGAATGACATCATTACAAACTATTGTGTTCATGAATGACATCATTACAAACTATTGTGTTCATGAATGTTCATGAATGACATCATAAAGTTCTAAACTGTAATATTTTTCTTATGATACTTGTTTCCTCTTTACTTGTTGCCAAAAATCAATGAAATCTTGACTTCACAGGGAAAATAATAATTACATTCAATATTTAACTTAATTATACAGGGAATTAAAATCAAGTAGTAATTTGTTTACTCGATAATATTTCCATGAAAGCAAAGCTCAATAGAACAACAGTTTAAATCTTCAAATGATTTATGGAAACACATTAATATGACCAACGTTCAAACATCCCATAATCAACTATTGATGTTTTAAATGAATATGTTCGTGACCTTGAGTGTCAAGAAAGATGAGATTAAATGTATTATTGCTTCTTATTTATTTACTAATATTTAAACGTGTTCACCTATGAACAGGGAACTAGAGTTCAGGTCTAAAGTGAGGGTAGGTATTAAAAATACTCTTTCATTACAACAAACTCTGTAAAAAAAAAACTTCAACTCATCATTTTACCTAAAGAATCTAAAACCTCGTTCTCTGGACGTTTATCTTTAAGTCAAATTATTTTCCTCCTTGGATTTTAAGACCAAACGCAGATCTTAAAAAAATACAAATAATGTAAACACTGTCAGAAAATATTCACCACAAACAAAGTACTAATGACTTGGATTGCTTTCATGGAGGTTCATCAAGTTGATGTATTCGTTGGTAACTGTGCTCGACACAGGAAGTAGTACCTGCGTGATACCTTCGTGATACCTTCGTGATACCTTCTAGATACCTTTGTGATACCTTCGTGATACTTTCGTGATACCTTCGTGATACCTTCTAGATACCTTCGTGATACCTTCGTGATACTTTCGTGATACCTTCGTGATACCTTCTAGATAGCTTCGTGATACCTTCGTGATACCTTCGTGATACCTTCGTGATACCTTCTAGATACCTTCGTGATACCTTCTAGATACCTTCGTGATACCTTCTAGATACCTTCGTGATACATTCACCTTCGTGATACCTTCGTGATACCTTCGTGATACCTTCGTGATACCTTCGTGATATTTTCGTGATACATTCACCTTCGTGATACCTTCGTGATACCAACTGACACAGTTGAACCAGATCCTGCTGAGAAGACTGAGGGATGAAGACTGTCTGGGTCTGTGTTAGAATGGTTCTCATCTTACCTTTCTGGGCGCAGTTTTAGTGTATCTGCCAATCAAATGAGGTCTGAATCGGCAGATCTGTTGTGTGGAGTCCCTCAAGGTTCTGTTCTGGGTCCTTTATTGTTTTTGCTGTAATTGATTCCCCTCGGTAAAATCATTCGGAGATTTCCAGATGTTTCTTATCACATTTTTGCTGATGACATCCAGCTCTACTGCTCTGTTGATCCAACTGATCTCCAGAGGCTGAACTTAGTCAATTGTTGCTAGAAATCAAACAATGAGTGAAAACACTTTACAGCTAAATGTGGACAAAACTGAAACTCTGGTGATTGCTCCTGATGATAAGATTCCAGGGTTGAGTCAGTACTTGGGTGACTTAGGTCAGACTGAGCCTGAGAAACCTGGGTGTTGTATTTGATAAAGACATGTCTCTTGTTCAGCACTGAAGAAAACTGACCAGAAACTGTTTCCTTCCACTGAGAAAAATCTCTAAACTTAGGAAAATGTTGTCGGAACATGATCTGGATCTTATAATCCATGCGTTTGTTTCTTCTCGTCTGGACTATTGTAAGTTTGTTTTCATGTCTTAACAAGAAGGATCGTCTCGTCTGCAGTTGATTCAGAATTCTGAGCCGCTCTAGTAGAAGAACTCACATTTCTCCGATCCTTAAAACTCTTCACTGGCTTCCAGTTTCTTTCAGGATCAACTTTAAAATTCTGGTTCTTACTTTCAGATCTATTCATGGTCAGGCTCCTCCTTACATCACTGATCTGATCCAGCCTTACACCCCAGCTCGGGCTCTGAGGTCTGTGGATCAGAATCTACTTATGGTTCCACGCACACGACTCAGGACCAGAGGAGAGAAATCTTTTCAGGCTGTTGCTCCTAAGCTTTGGAACGATCTTTTCTCTCTTTGCGCTTGATGGAGTCTACTGACTCCTTTAAGAAACATGTGTGTTTGATGATCTACTGACTCCTTTAAGAAACATGTGTGTTTGATGATCTACTGACTCCTTTAAGAAACATGTGTGTTTGATGATCTACTGACTCCTTCAAGAAACATCTGTGTTTGATGATCTACTGACTCCTTCAAGAAACATCTGTGTTTGATGATCTACTGACTCCTTTAAGAAACATGTGTGTTTGATGATCTACTGACTCCTTTAAGAAACATGTGTGTTTGATGATCTACTGACTCCTTTAAGAAACATGTGTGTTTGATGATCTACTGACTCCTTCAAGAAACATCTGTGTTTGATGATCTACTGACTCCTTCAAGAAACATGTGTGTTTGATGATCTACTGACTCCTTTAAGAAACATGTGTGTTTGATGATCTACTGACTCCTTTAAGAAACATGTGTGTTTGATGATCTACTGACTCCTTTAAGAAACATGTGTGTTTGATGATCTACTGACTCCTTTAAGAAACATGTGTGTTTGATGATCTACTGACTCCTTTAAGAAACATGTGTGTTTGATGATCTACTGACTCCTTTAAGAAACATGTGTGTTTGATGATCTACTGACTCCTTTAAGAAACATGTGTGTTTGATGATCTACTGACTCCTTTAAGAAACATCTGTGTTTGATGATCTACTGACTCCTTTAAGAAACATCTTAAGACGTTTCTATTTGTTCAGGCTTTTCCTTGATTTTCTGGAACTCATGTTGTGTTCTCAGTATTATCTTGTGTATAAGTGTATATACTTTTTTGAGTATTGTTTTGTTTGTTTAAATGCTTTGTGACCCTGGTCTGGGAAAGCTCTATATAAATAAATATTACTTACTTACTTACTTACCTTCTAGATACCTTCGTGATACCTTCGTGATACCTTCTAGATACCTTTGTGATACATTCGTGATACCTTCTAGATACCTTCGTGATACATTCGTGATACCTTCGTGATACATTCGTGATACCTTCGTGATACCTTCGTGATACCTTCGTGATACATTCGTGATACCTTCGTGATACATTCGTGATACCTTCGTGATACATTCGTGATACCTTCTAGATACCTTCGTGATACCTTCATGATACCTTCTAGATACCTTCGTGATACCTTCGTGATACCTTCTAGATACCTTCGTGATGCCTTCGTGATACCTTCGTGATACCTTCGTGATACCTTCGTGATACCTTCTAGATACCTTCGTGATGCCTTCGTGATACCTTCGTGATACCTTCTAGATACCTTCTAGATACCTTCCTGATGCCTTCTAGATACCTTCGTGATACCTTTGTGATACCTTTGTGATACCTTTGTGATACCTTCTAGATACCTCCTAGATACCTTCGTGATACCTTTGTGATACCTTCGTGATACCTTCGTGATACCTTCGTGATACCTTCGTGATGCCTTCTAGATACCTTCGTGATACCTTTGTGATACCTTTGTGATACCTTCGTGATACCTTCGTGATACCTTCGTGATGCCTTCGTGATACCTTCGTGATACCTTCTAGATACCTTCGTGATACATTTGTGATACCTTCTAGATACCTTTTTTTTTTTTTTTTTTTTTTACCTTCTAGATACCTTCGTGATACCTTCGTGATACCTTCTAGATACCTTCGTGATACATTCGTGATACCTTCTAGATACCTACGTGATACATTCGTGATACCTTCTAGATACCTTCGTGATATCTTCTAGATACCTTCGTGATACCTTCTAGATACCTTCGTGATACATTCGTGATACCTTCGTGATACCCTCTAGATACCTTCGTGATACCTTCGTGATACCTTCTAGATACCTTCGTGATACCTTCGTGATACCTTCGTGATGCCTTCGTGATACCTTCGTGATACCTTCGTGATACCTTCTAGATACCTTCGTGATGCCTTCGTGATACCTTCGTGATACCTTTGTGATACCTTCTAGATACCTTCGTGATGCCTTCGTGATACCTTCTAGATACCTTCGTGATACCTTCGTGATACCTTTGTGATACCTTTGTGATACCTTCGTGATACCTTCGTGATACCTTTGTAATACCTTCGTGATGCCTTCGTGATACCTTCGTGATACCTTCTAGATACCTTTGTGATACCTTTGTGATACCTTCGTGATACCTTTGTGATACCTTCGTGATTCATTCGTGATACCTTCTAGATACCTTCGTGATATCTTCTAGATACCTTCGTGATACCTTCGTGATACCTTCGTGATACCTTCGTGATACATTCGTGATACCTTCGTGATACCTTTGTGATACCTTCGTGATACCTTCGTGATACCTTCTAGATACCTTCGTGATACCTTCGTGATACCTTCTAGATACCTTTGTGATGCCTTCGTGATACCTTCGTGATACCTTCTAGATACCTTCTAGATACCTTCATGATACCTTCGTGATACCTTCTAGATACCTTCTAGATACCTTCTAGGTACCTTTGTGATGCCTTCGTGATACCTTCGTGATGCCTTCGTGATACCTTTGTGATACCTTCTAGATACCTTCGTGATACCTTTGTGATACCTTTGTGATACCTTCGTGATGCCTTCGTGATACCTTCGTGATACCTTCTAGATACCTTCTAGATACCTTCGTGATACCTTCGTGATACCTTCGTGATACCTTCATGATACCTTCGTGATACCTTCGTGATACCTTCGTGGTACCTTCGTGATACCTTTGTGATACCTTCGTGATACCTTCGTGATACCTTCGTGATACCTTCGTGATACCTTCGTGATGCCTTCGTGATACCTTCGTGATACCTTCGTGATACCTTCTAGATACCTTCGTGATACCTTCGTGATGCCTTCGTGATACCTTCGTGATACCTTCGTGATACCTTTGTGATACCTTCTAGATACCTTCGTGATGCCTTCGTGATACCTTCGTGATACCTTTGTGATACCTTCTAGATACCTTCGTGATGCCTTCGTGATACCTTCGTGATACCTTCTAGATACCTTCGTGATGCCTTCTAGATACCTTCGTGATACCTTTGTGATACCTTTGTGATACCTTTGTGATACCTTTGTAATAACTTCGTGATGCCTTCGTGATACCTTCGTGATACCTTCTAGATACCTTCGTGATACCTTTGTGATACCTTTGTGATACCTTTGTGATACCTTTGTAATACCTTTGTGATACCTTAGTGATTCATTCGTGATACCTTCTAGATACCTTATAGATACCTTCGTGATATCTTCTAGACACCTTCGTGATACCTTCGTGATACCTTCGTGATACATTCGTGATACCTTCGTGATACCTTCTAAATACCTTCGTGATACCTTCGTGATGCCTTCGTGATACCTTCGTGATACCTTCTAGATACCTTCGTGATACCTTCGTGATACCTTCTAGATACCTTCTAGATACCTTTGTGATGCCTTCGTGATACCTTCGTGATACCTTCGTGATACCTTCTAGATACCTTTGTGATGCCTTTAGTGATACCTTCGTGATGCCTTCGTGATACCTTCGTGATACCTTCTAGATACCTTCGTGATACCTTCGTGATACCTTTGTGATACCTTCGTGATACCTTCGTGATACCTTCGTGATACCTTTGTGATACCTTCTAGATACCTTCGTGATACCTTCGTGATACCTTCGTGATACCTTCTAGATACCTTCGTGATACCTTCGTGATACCTTCGTGATGCCTTCGTGATACCTTCGTGATACCTTCGTGATACCTTCGTGATACCTTTGTGATACCTTCTAGATACCTTCGTGATACCTTCGTGATGCCTTCGTTATACCTTCGTGATACCTTCGTGATACCTTCGTGATACCTTTGTGATACCTTCTAGATACCTTCATGATACCTTCGTGATACCTTCGTGATACCTTCTAGATACCTTTGTGATGCCTTCGTGATACCTTCGTGATGCCTTCGTGATACCTTCGTGATACCTTCTAGATACCTTCGTGATACCTTCGTGATACCTTCGTGATACCTTTGTGATACCTTCGTGATGCCTTCGTGATACCTTCTAGATACCTTCTAGATACCTTCGTGATACCTTCTAGATACCTTCTAGATACCTTCGTGATACCT
Organism: Callionymus lyra; assembly: GCF_982586985.1. Taxonomy (NCBI): domain Eukaryota; kingdom Metazoa; phylum Chordata; class Actinopteri; order Syngnathiformes; family Callionymidae; genus Callionymus; species Callionymus lyra. The sequence goes on from NC_141824.1 coordinate 1,342,532, forward strand.
TCGTGATACCTTCTAGATACCTTCTAGATACCTTCTAGATACCTTCGTGATACCTTCGTGATACCTTCGTGATACCTTCATGATACCTTCGTGGTACCTTCGTGATACCTTCGTGATACCTTCGTGATACCTTCGTGGTACCTTCGTGGTACCTTCGTGATACCTTCGTGATACCTTCGTGATACCTTCGTGGTACCTTCGTGATACCTTCGTGATACCTTCGTGATACCTTCGTGATACCTTCGTGGTACCTTCGTGGTACCTTCGTGATACCTTCGTGATACCTTCGTGGTACCTTCGTGATACCTTCGTGGTACCTTCGTGATACCTTCGTGATACCTTCGTGGTACCTTCGTGATACCTTCGTGATACCTTCGTGGTACCTTCGTGATACCTTCGTGATACCTTCGTGATACCTTCGTGGTACCTTCGTGATACCTTCGTGATACCTTCGTGATACCTTCGTGATACCTTCGTGGTACCTTCGTGATACCTTCGTGATACCTTCGTGGTACCTTCGTGATACCTTCGTGATACCTTTGTGATACCTTCGTGATACCTTCGTGCACCGGAATCAAAGGTCGTGCCCTTGAGAGACAAAGACTGACGAGCGACTCACGTGAGACTCAAAGCGTTCTCAGCATTTCCACAGCGACTCACAATGTAGGCATTTTAGAATGTGCTGAGCCGACAGAGACAGTCAAGTGGAAAATCCTCGGATGAAGGATAATATTTCTGGTTCCTTAAAACTACGACTGTTGCCGTGAAACGTGTCATGAATAACAAATAAAGTCACTTTTCTATTTAGATCCAGTAAATTCCTAGGTTTTCATTAAATGAAACAATTTAATTCAAACCAAAAAGTGTAAAACGGTGATTTAAGGAAACATTGAAAATGTTTAAAGATAGAAAACTAACATTTTTTATTGAAACAAATAAATGCACTGACGTCACTCTCTGACCAATCAGTGTCCGGCGGCTCGTTTGGAACCAGAAAGAACAGGAACTAAGAACGAGTGTCTGAACGTTCTGTGGAGCTGGAAACACAAACCGAGTCGAGTAGAAAAGTAACGATGCAGGTCATCATCTTAACTTAATATAAATACAAAATTCACAAATTGACTGAAGGACACAGTGTTCGAAGAAAACCAAGAGAAACAACAACTTAACACGAAGAATGTTCTGTTCCTCCAATAATTCCTGAAACACAAATGAACTGAAACTTCTACACCAGTAAGAGATCATTTGTATGGTTGTTTCATGTCATGTGATCAACTCGTGCCATGTGATCAACTCGTGTCATGTGATCAACTCTTGTCATGTGATCAACTCTTGTCATGTGATCAACTCTTGTCATGTGATCAACTCGTTTCATGTGATCAACTCTTGTCATGTGATCAACTCGTTTCATGTGATCAACTCTTGTCATGTGATCAACTCGTTTCATGTGATCAACTCTTGTCATGTGATCAACTCGTTTCATGTGATCAACTCGTTTCATGTGATCAACTCGTGTCATGTGATCAACTCTTGTCATGTGATCAACTCGTTTCATGTGATCAACTCTTGTCATGTGATCAACTCGTTTCATGTGATCAACTCTTGTCATGTGATCAACTCTTGTCACGTGATCAACTCTTGTCATGTGATCAACTCTTGTCATGTGATCAACTCGTGTCATGTGATCAACTCTTGTCATGTGATCAACTCGTTTCATGTGATCAACTCTTGTCATGTGATCAACTTGTGTCATGTGATCAACTCGTGTCATGTGATCAACTCTTGTCATGTGATCAACTCGTGTCATGTGATCAACTCTTGTCATGTGATCAACTCTTGTCATGTGATCAACTCGTGTCATGTGATCAACTCTTGTCATGTGATCAACTCGTGTCATGTGATCAACTCGTGTCATGTGATCAACTCTTGTCATGTGATCAACTCTTGTCATGTGATCAACTCTTGTCATGTGATCAACTCTTGTCATGTGATCAACTCTTGTCATGTGATCAACTCGTGTCATGTGATCAACTTTTGTCATGTGATCAACTCTTGTCATGTGATCAACTCTTGTCATGTGATCAACTCGTTTCATGTGATCAACTCTTGTCATGTGATCAACTCTTGTCATGTGATCAACTCTTGTCATGTGATCAACTCGTTTCATGTGATCAACTCTTGTCATGTGATCAACTCGTGTCACGTGATCAACTCTTGTCATGTGATCAACTCGTTTCACGTGATCAACTCTTGTCATGTGATCAACTCGTGTCATTTGATCAACTCGTGTCCTGTGATCAACTCGTGTCACGTGATCAACTCTTGTCATGTGATCAACTCGTGTCATTTGATCAACTCGTGTCACGTGATCAACTCTTGTCCTGTGATCAACTCGTTTCATGTGATCAACTCTTGTCATGTGATCAACTCGTGTCACGTGATCAACTCTTGTCATGTGATCAACTCGTTTCACGTGATCAACTCTTGTCATGTGATCAACTCGTGTCACGTGATCAACTCTTGTCCTGTGATCAACTCGTTTCATGTGATCAACTCTTGTCATGTGATCAACTCGTGTCACGTGATCAACTCTTGTCATGTGATCAACTCGTTTCACGTGATCAACTCTTGTCATGTGATCAACTCGTGTCATTTGATCAACTCGTGTCCTGTGATCAACTCGTGTCACGTGATCAACTCTTGTCATGTGATCAACTCGTGTCATTTGATCAACTCGTGTCACATGATCAACTCTTGTCCTGTGATCAACTCGTGTCACGTGATCAACTCTTGTCATGTGATCAACTCGTGTCATGTGATCAACTCGTGTCATGTGATCAACTCTTGTCATGTGATCAATTCTTGTCATGTGATCAACTCTTGTCATGTGATCAACTCGTTTCATGTGATCAACTCTTGTCATGTGATCAACTCTTGTCATGTGATCAACTCGTTTCATGTGATCAACTCTTGTCATGTGATCAACTCGTGTCACGTGATCAACTCTTGTCATGTGATCAACTCGTGTCATGTGATCAACTCTTGTCATGTGATCAACTCGTGTCATGTGATCAACTCGTTTCATGTGATCAACTCGTTTCATGTGATCAACTCTTGTCATGTGATCAACTCGTGTCATGTGATCAACTCTTGTCATGTGATCAACTCTTGTCATATGATCAACTCGTGTCATGTGATCAACTCTTGTCATGTGATCAACTCTTGTCATATGATCAACTCTTGTCACGTGATCAACTCGTGTCATGTGATCAACTCTTGTCATGTGATCAACTCGTGTCATGTGATCAACTCTTGTCATGTGATCAACTCTTGTCATGTGATCAACTCGTGTCATGTAATCAACTCTTGTCATGTGATCAACTCTTGTCATGTGATCAACTCGTGTCATGTGATCAACTCTTGTCATGTGATCAACTCTTGTCATGTGATCAACTCTTGTCATGTGATCAACTCGTTTCATGTGATCAACTCTTGTCATGTGATCAACTCTTGTCATGTGATCAACTCTTGTCATGTGATCAACTCGTGTCATGTGATCAACTTGTGTCATGTGATCAACTAGTGTCATGTGATCAACTCTTGTCATGTGATCAACTCGTGTCATGTGATCAACTCGTGTCATGTGATCAACTCTTGTCATGTGATCAACTCGTTTCATGTGATCAACTCTTGTCATGTGATCAACTCTTGTCATGTGATCAACTCTTGTCATGTGATCAACTCGTTTCATGTGATCAACTCTTGTCATGTGATCAACTCTTGTCATGTGATCAACTCTTGTCATGTGATCAACTCGTTTCATGTGATCAACTCTTGTCATGTGATCAACTCGTGTCACGTGATCAACTCTTGTCATGTGATCAACTCGTTTCACGTGATCAACTCTTGTCATGTGATCAACTCGTGTCATTTGATCAACTCGTGTCCTGTGATCAACTCGTGTCACGTGATCAACTCTTGTCATGTGATCAACTCGTGTCATTTGATCAACTCGTGTCACGTGATCAACTCTTGTCCTGTGATCAACTCGTTTCATGTGATCAACTCTTGTCATGTGATCAACTCGTGTCACGTGATCAACTCTTGTCATGTGATCAACTCGTTTCACGTGATCAACTCTTGTCATGTGATCAACTCGTGTCACGTGATCAACTCTTGTCCTGTGATCAACTCGTTTCATGTGATCAACTCTTGTCATGTGATCAACTCGTGTCACGTGATCAACTCTTGTCATGTGATCAACTCGTTTCACGTGATCAACTCTTGTCATGTGATCAACTCGTGTCATTTGATCAACTCGTGTCCTGTGATCAACTCGTGTCACGTGATCAACTCTTGTCATGTGATCAACTCGTGTCATTTGATCAACTCGTGTCACATGATCAACTCTTGTCCTGTGATCAACTCGTGTCACGTGATCAACTCTTGTCATGTGATCAACTCGTGTCATGTGATCAACTCGTGTCATGTGATCAACTCTTGTCATGTGATCAATTCTTGTCATGTGATCAACTCTTGTCATGTGATCAACTCGTTTCATGTGATCAACTCTTGTCATGTGATCAACTCTTGTCATGTGATCAACTCTTGTCATGTGATCAACTCGTTTCATGTGATCAACTCTTGTCATGTGATCAACTCGTGTCACGTGATCAACTCTTGTCATGTGATCAACTCGTGTCATGTGATCAACTCTTGTCATGTGATCAACTCGTGTCATGTGATCAACTCGTTTCATGTGATCAACTCGTTTCATGTGATCAACTCTTGTCATGTGATCAACTCGTGTCATGTGATCAACTCTTGTCATGTGATCAACTCTTGTCATATGATCAACTCGTGTCATGTGATCAACTCTTGTCATGTGATCAACTCTTGTCATATGATCAACTCTTGTCACGTGATCAACTCGTGTCATGTGATCAACTCTTGTCATGTGATCAACTCGTGTCATGTGATCAACTCTTGTCATGTGATCAACTCTTGTCATGTGATCAACTCGTGTCATGTAATCAACTCTTGTCATGTGATCAACTCTTGTCATGTGATCAACTCGTGTCATGTGATCAACTCTTGTCATGTGATCAACTCTTGTCATGTGATCAACTCTTGTCATGTGATCAACTCGTTTCATGTGATCAACTCTTGTCATGTGATCAACTCTTGTCATGTGATCAACTCTTGTCATGTGATCAACTCGTGTCATGTGATCAACTTGTGTCATGTGATCAACTAGTGTCATGTGATCAACTCTTGTCATGTGATCAACTCGTGTCATGTGATCAACTCGTGTCATGTGATCAACTCTTGTCATATGATCAACTCTTGTCACGTGATCAACTCGTGTCATGTAATCAACTCTTGTCATGTGATCAACTCTTGTCATGTGATCAACTCGTGTCATGTAATCAACTCTTGTCATGTGATCAACTCTTGTCATGTGATCAACTCTTGTCATATGATCTTGTCATGTGATCAAGTGTCAGTTGTACAGAGATCCAGACGTGAACAGCTGAGATGACAGAACATCCTAAAATAAGTTGCTCGTAGGAGGCATGTTGTGTTTCCACTAAATCTGGTGCCAGTCTCTCCCAGCGCAGCAGGATTAACACTTCAACTGAAACCTCCTCCTCGCTGCCGCCCACTCATGCTCTGCCCACAGAACTCTGTTCGTTGCTCCCGCATGAGCCTCCGGGTCGTGTTACGAGGTAAACCTGCAGGCTCAGTCAACATCCTCACTTTATGGATGCGTCCAATTTGAGTCACGCGAGGAAATAGAATTAGTCAGAGAAGCTATAGGAACAAGAACGGAACGTTCTGGAGTATTTCAATAAACACTCAGTGACCTTTGATCAATGTTTCCTTGACGGAGGAAATAATCGCATAATGACCTTTGATTCGCCATATATATATATATATATATATATATATATATATATATATATATTTATAAAACCTTTTTCATTTACTTTACATTTTCAAGAGATATTTAAACAAATCTTTTCATGAATATTCTTGTAACTGATGATCATTCACGTCATGATTTGTTTAGATTTAAGTGTAAACTATAATAATAATATAAAACTATAGTGTTTGTGTCTATGTTTTAATCTCCAGCTCTAATAAAGCGTGTCATTGAAACACTTGTGGTCACTGAGGACGCGTCACATGACTTCTATCAAGCGCATGTTGTAGATTCTTTCCTAAACTATGTCACATGTTATGCTAATTCACACACGCTAAGATATGCAGCACATATGGAGAACGACTGGAGGACGAGTAACAACCGCATGACGAGGATATAAATAACGTTTATCACAGATGGAAGATTAAAGCAGAAGTCACTTCGTCCTCCTTTAAATTCAGAAGCATCGCAGAAACATACGGAGAGAAGATGCTACACAAACATCCACATATGTTGTGTAGCTGGTGTTGGTCGTGAGAAGGATTGTGAGTCGACTGCAAGCATTTTTCATAGAAGAATAAAACATATTATTACAACAATATATAAATGTATTGTTGAGGAATTAGAGTTAAAAGACAGACAATGGTTTATGTGAGAACAAACGAGTTGGATCCAGGCCGACCTTCATCCTGTCCTTCATCTCTTCTCTCATCCTCTCTTTTCTTCAGCTCCTGAAAGAAGCACAAGTTTGGAATGAGCTCCTGGAGTTATTTGAATGTCTGGTCACATCACTGATGTGAAGCAGCTCCTCTAACTGTTGAGCTTCTTCATTGAACCAGTTTGAAGATAGTTCATGAACTAGTTCATATTTTGGACAAACATGAAGTGAACGTGGTGTATTTTTGCTTCGTTGTTATTTATGTTACGACAGCATTCATTGAAAAAGAAGAGCAACAATTTGAATTATGAACTATGAAGTGAACTAGTTCCTTTTAAAGTTGGTGAACTAAACTATGATCTAGTTAGAAAGTGTTAGCAGCTGTATGGTTAAGACACATGTTGGACAATGAGTAGTTATTTTTGGAATCAAATGAATCTATTCGTACTTTAACATTCTCTGTGTCTTCATTTCTAACGATTTATTCATGTTTGGATCTCGTCGTTGCAACGAAGTCCAGAAGTTTCTCACAATTTCAACACAAAATAGAAACGTCTTTAAAGGCAGAAATGAGAAAAAGATTTTCCTTATTTAAGAAATGTATCAACACCTATGTTTTCATTTGATCTCATCGTTAAAAGATCTAAATACAAACAAGGTCATGTTTTAAATGAAATCATCAACCAATAAACGAGTCAGAATATGTTCATAAGTTTTCTTGATTGAATTAGATGATGATTCGATTTAAATGATAATAAACAGTCTATTTATGAAACTACATATTCAAACGATTCTTCTCTGCGATACATGATATATTTTAATGCTGTTCTATTGTGTTTGAGATCATTTGTTGAATTGATCGAGACATGTGTCGACATATGAACAACAACAGCTTCAGCGTTGGATCATAAGTTCAGAGTCAATCACAGCCTCAGGACAGAAAGAAGGTGTTTCTGTCTTCACACTAAAGTACAATGTGAGAAACTACACACGTTTTTTATCCTCAAATTAAAATAAAATAATGATTTGAAGTTGAAATTTCAAACATCCTGGAAATAAGAGTGTTGAGCACAAAAGTGGATTGAACCTAAAGTGATTAAAGCACTTATCGTTGAGATAAATCCCTGAGCGTGAACCATATTAAACCCATTTAAAGGACATTCTTTTCAATGGATTCATCAGATGAGCTTATGGCCATCAGCTTATAGACTCTGTAGATTAGAACATATGAGGTTATTTCATCATTCAACCCAGCACAGGTTGATTTGGACGAGCACACATGTCTATGCAGTGTCTATAAGGTGTCTATATAGTGTCTATACAATGTCTATATAGTGTCTATATTTTATTGAGTATTGTTTTGATTGTTTAAGGGCTTTATGACCGTGGTCTGGAAAAGCTCTATATAAATATAAATGACTTACTTACTTACTTATACAGTGTCTATACAGTGTCTATATAGTGTCTATACATTGTCTATACATTGTCTATATAGTGTCTATACAGTGTCTATATAGTGTCTATACAGTGTCTATATAGTGTCTATACATTGTATATATAGTGTCTATACAGTGTCTATGCAGTGTCTATATAGTGTCTATATAGTGTCTATACATTGTCTATATAGTGACTATATAGTGTCTATACAGTGTCTATACAGTGTCTATATAGTGTCTATACAGTGTCTATATAGTGACTATATAGTGTCTATACAGTGTCTATATAGTGACTATATAGTGTCTACACAGTGTCTATACAGTGTCTATACAGTGTCTATACAGTGTCTATATAGTGACTATATAGTGTCTATACAGTGTCTATATAGTGACTATATAGTGTCTATATAGTGTCTACACAGTGTCTATATAGTGACTATATAGTGTCTACACAGTGTCTATACAGTGTCTATATAGTGACTATATAGTGTCTATACAGTGTCTATATAGTGTCTATATAGTGTCTATACAGTGTCTATATAGTGTCTATACAGTGTCTATATAGTGTCTACACAGTGTCTATATAGTGACTATATAGTGTCTATACAGTGTCTATATAGTGACTATATAGTGTCTACACAGTGTCTATATAGTGTCTATACAGTGTCTATATAGTGACTATAGTGTCTATACAGTGTCTATATAGTGTCTATATAGTATCTACACATTGTCTATATAGTGACTATATAGTGTCTATACAGTGTCTATACAGTGTCTATATAGTGTCTATACAGTGTCTACACAGTGTATATATAGTGTCTATATAGTGTCTATACAGTGTCTATACAGTGTCTATATAGTGTCTATATAGTGTCTACACAGTGTCTATATAATGTCTATACAGTGTCTACACAGTGTCTATATAGTGTCTATATAGTGTCTATATAGTGACTATATAGTGTCTAAACAGTGTCTATATAGTGCCTATATAGTGTCTATACAGTGTCTATATAGTGTCTATATAGTGTCTATATAGTGTCTATATAGTGACTATATAGTGTCTATACAGTGTCTGTATAGTGTCAATACAGTGTCTACACAGTGTCTATACAGTGTCTATACAGTGTCTATATAGTGACTATATAGTGTCTATACAGTGTCTATATAGTGTCTATACAGTGTCTACACAGTGTCTATATAGTGTTTATATAGTGTCTATACAGTGTCTACACAGTGTCTATATAGTGTCTATATAGTGTCTATATAGTGTCTATACAGTGTCTATATAGTGTCTACACAGTGTCTACATAGTGTCTATATAGTGTCTATATAGTGTCTATACAGTGTCTATATAGTGTCTATACAGTGTCTACACAGTGTCTATATAGTGTCTATATAGTGTCTATACAGTGTCTATATAGTGTCTATACAGTGTCTATATAGTGTCTATATAGTGTCTACACAGTGTCTATATAGTGTCTATATAGTGTCTATATAGTGACTATATAGTGTCTATACAGTGTCTATATAGTGTCTATACAGTGTCTATATAGTGTCTACACAGTGTCTACACAGTGTCTATATAGTGTCTATATAGTGTCTATATCGTGTCTATACAGTGTCTATATAGTGACGATATAGTGTCTATACAGTGTCTATACAGTGTCTACACAGTGTCTATATAGTGTCTGTATAGTGTCTATATAGTGTCTATACAGTGTCTATATAGTGACTATATAGTGTCTATACAGTGTCTATATAGTGTCTATATAGTGTCTATACAGTGTCTATACAGTGTCTACACAGTGTCTATATAGTGTCTATATAGTGTCTATATAGTGTCTATACAGTGTCTATATAGTGTCTATATAGTGTCTATATAGTGTCTACACAGTGTCTATATAGTGACTATAAAGTCTGATTTATTATCAAGACTTTCAACAATATATTTTCATTTGATTGGAAGATGCTGGAACATTATTTAAATCCTACACTTCAATATCAAACACAGTTTGAAATAAAACTTCTTTACTGAAACCTAAACCTTTTGAACATTGAGAACAAATCACTGAACTTTTTGAACGAGGATAAAAACGTGTTCCTAATTCAAAGGCTTTAAAATCAAATGATTATATTGAAAACTATTTGGGTTAAAAAAATGTACTAAATTGAATTATTTTGTTAACATAATACATTTTTTTAACTTCACTAGAAACTACAAAATCAAAGTTACAAGTCAAACTAAGCACATTATTTAATCTAATATTTGAGTTTGAATCGAGTGAAAACACCGTTTGTTGGTTTGTTCTTGTCGACACTGATGTTCTGTGAGTCTGACCTTGAGTCTCAGCATCAATTAAAAGCTTCATGTCGAGCTCACACTTGACCTCAGAAACCTCCGGCCAGAGGCCCCTCTTATCTCAGGGTCCCCCGAGCACATACCAGACCTTCAGCACAGGATGTGAGGAGGACGGTCTTTGTGTCCACTTTTAGAAGTCACGCATGTTCGACTCAAATGTGGCGTGTTACCAAGGCAACCATGTGTCCTCACACACTCAGTCACGCCTGTGGACGCACACATGTGGAGATGTTTGCATGACACTGGGATTGAACCGTCAATCACACTAATGTGGGCGGAGCTGCTCATAATCTGTTCTGCATGGACTGAAGTCAGGAACGTACTCACCAAAGTAGAACCTTGTGAGCCTCGGATCACGATCTCTTCCTGAAACATGAGTCCTGCTGTGTCAGGTGACGGTGGAGCTCAAGGCTCCGAGGAGGATCTAGTTTTCCTGCATGTCAGGGAGAACCTTCTGAACCCTCGTGTTCTCTCAGCGTCAAAACACAGTTTCGGACTCAACGGAAAACTGCAGAATTTTTTCTGGAACCAACCAAAAATCTCGACGGTTCAATGAAAAAGGATCAGAATTAAAGCCTAAATATTGAGGTTTGAAAGACAAAGACAAAATTTCAAGGCCGTTAAAAGATTCAAATCCATCTTCCACTCAAAGGTTCTCATCAACGAAGTGATGTTGAGACGTTGACTTTAGATTCTGGCGACTGAACCTTTGTTTACTGTTCGTGTTCACAAACGTTGATCAACTGGACAATATTTTTGCTTCTACTTCATTGGTGTCTTTGATCTACAAACCCATCATCGGAACGTTGGCTCCTGCCCTCCACTTATGTGACAACAGTCTGAGCCTCTGGTCCCTGGACTTCAGTTCGGACTGAGCTGGTCAAGAAGGTTTCTCTGCTGAAGCTTCAGTCTCTCCTGAACCTGGACACACCGTGACTTATAGGAGGTTGATGAGGCCTTGTGTGGGGGTCTGCACGTGCACATGCACATGCACATGCACATGCACATGCACATGCACATGCACATGAGTGTAGTACTCTGAACAATTCCATTTTGATGTTTGTGTTCTGTATTGTCTCCTGTTTGTTTGTGTTTGGTTTGTGTCTCCTGTGTTTGTGTCTCCTGTATGTGTTTGTGTCTCCTGTATGTGTTTGTGTCTCCTGTGTGTGTTTGTGTCTCCTGTATGTGTTTGTGTCTCCTGTATGTGTTTGTGTCTCCTGTGTTTGTGTCTCCTGTATGTGTTTATGTCTCCTGTATGTGTTTGTGTCTCCTGTATGTGTTTGTGTCTCCTGTGTGTGTTTGTGTCTCCTGTATGTGTTTGTGTCTCCTGTGTTTGTGTCTCCTGTATGTGTTTGTGTCTCCTGTATGTGTTTGTGTCTCCTGTGTTTGTGTCTCCTGTATGTGTTTGTGTCTCCTGTATGTGTTTATGTCTCCTGTATGTGTTTGTGTCTCCTGTATGTGTTTGTGTCTCCTGTATGTGTTTGTGTCTCCTGTGTGTGTTTGTGTCTCCTGTATGTGTTTGTGTCTCCTGTGTTTGTGTCTCCTGTATGTGTTTGTGTCTCCTGTATGTGTTTGTGTCTCCTGTGTGTGTTTGTGTCTCCTGTATGTGTTTGTGTCTCCTGTATGTGTTTGTGTCTCCTGTATGTGTTTGTGTCTCCTGTGTGTGTTTGTGTCTCCTGTATGTGTTTGTGTCTCCTGTATGTGTTTGTGTCTCCTGTGTGTGTTTGTGTCTCCTGTATGTGTTTGTGTCTCCTGTATGTGTTTATGTCTCCTGTATGTGTTTGTGTCTCCTGTATGTGTTTATGTCTCCTGTATGTGTTTATGTCTCCTGTATGTGTTTGTGTCTCCTGTGTGTGTTTGTGTCTCCTGTATGTGTTTGTGTCTCCTGTATGTGTTTGTGTCTCCTGTATGTGTTTATGTCTCCTGTATGTGTTTGTGTCTCCTGTGTGTGTTTGTGTCTCCTGTATGTGTTTGTGTCTCCTGTATGTGTTTATGTCTCCTGTATGTGTTTGTGTCTCCTGTATGTGTTTGTGTCTCCTGTGTGTGTTTGTGTCTCCTGTATGTGTTTGTGTCTCCTGTGTTTGTGTCTCCTGTATGTGTTTGTGTCTCCTGTATGTGTTTGTGTCTCCTGTGTTTGTGTCTCCTGTATGTGTTTGTGTCTCCTGTATGTGTTTATGTCTCCTGTATGTGTTTGTGTCTCCTGTATGTGTTTGTGTCTCCTGTGTGTGTTTGTGTCTCCTGTGTGTGTTTGTGTCTCCTGTATGTGTTTGTGTCTCCTGAAGGTGTTTGTGTCTCCTGTGTGTGTTTGTGTCTCTTGTATGTGTTTGTGTCTCCTGTATGTGTTTGTGTCTCCTGTATGTGTTTGTGTCTCCTGTGTGTGTTTGTGTCTCCTGTATGTGTTTGTGTCTCCTGTATGTGTTTGTGTCTCCTGTATGTGTTTATGTCTCCTGTATGTGTTTGTGTCTCCTGTGTGTGTTTGTGTCTCCTGTATGTGTTTATGTCTCCTGTATGTGTTTGTGTCTCCTGTGTGTGTTTGTGTCCCCTGTGTTTGTGTCTCCTGTATGTGTTTGTGTCTCCTGTATGTGTTTGTGTCTCCTGTATGTGTTTGTGTCTCCTGTATGTGTTTGTGTCTCCTGTGTGTGTTTGTGTCTCCTGTATGTGTTTATGTCTCCTGTATGTGTTTGTGTCTCCTGTATGTGTTTGTGTCTCCTGTGTGTGTTTGTGTCTCCTGTATGTGTTTGTGTCTCCTGTGTGTGTTTGTGTCTCTTGTATGTGTTTGTGTCTCCTGTATGTGTTTGTGTCTCCTGTATGTGTTTGTGTCTCCTGTATGTGTTTGTGTCTCTTGTATGTGTTTGTGTCTCCTGTGTGTGTTTGTGTCTCCTGTATGTGTTTATGTCTCCTGTATGTGTTTGTGTCTCCTGTATGTGTTTGTGTCTCCTGTATGTGTTTATGTCTCCTGTATGTGTTTGTGTCTCCTGTATGTGTTTATGTCTCCTGTATGTGTTTGTGTCTCCTGTATGTGTTTGTGTCTCCTGTGTGTGTTTATGTCTCCTGTATGTGTTTGTGTCTCCTGTGTGTGTTTGTGTCCCCTGTGTTTGTGTCTCCTGTATGTGTTTGTGTCTCCTGTATGTGTTTGTGTCTCCTGTGTGTGTTTGTGTCTCTTGTATGTGTTTATGTCTCCTGTATGTGTTTGTGTCTCCTGTATGTGTTTGTGTCTCCTGTGTTTGTGTCTCCTGTATGTGTTTGTGTCTCCTGTGTGTGTTTGTGTCTCCTGTATGTGTTTGTGTCTCCTGTATGTGTTTGTGTCTCCTGTATGTGTTTGTGTCTCCTGTGTGTGTTTGGATCTCCTGTATGTGTTTATGTCTCCTGTGTGTGTTTGTGTCTCTTGTATGTGTTTATGTCTCCTGTATGTGTTTGTGTCTCCTGTATGTGTTTGTGTCTCCTGTGTTTGTGTCTCCTGTATGTGTTTGTGCCTCCTGTGTGTGTTTGTGTCTCCTGTGTTTGTGTCTCCTGTATGTGTTTGTGTCTCCTGTATGTGTTTGTGTCTCCTGTGTGTGTTTGTGTCTCCTGTGTTTGTGTCTCCTGTGTGTGTTTGTGTCTCTTGTATGTGTTTATGTCTCCTGTATGTGTTTGTGTCTCCTGTGTGTGTTTGTGTCTCTTGTATGTGTTTATGTCTCCTGTATGTGTTTGTGTCTCCTGTGTATGTTTGTGTCTCCTGTATGTGTTTGTGTCTCCTGTATGTGTTTGTGTCTCCTGTGTTTGTGTCTCCTGTATGTGTTTGTGTCTCCTGTATGTGTTTGTGTCTCCTGTATGTGTTTATGTCTCCTGTATGTGTTTGTGTCTCCTGTATGTGTTTGTGTCTCCTGTGTGTGTTTGTGTCATCTGTGTTTGTGTCTCCTGTGTGTGTTTGTGTCTCCTGTGTGTGTGTGTGTCTCCTGTATGTGTTTGTCTCTCCTGTGTTTGTGTCTCCTGTGTGTGTTTGTGTCTCCTGAATGTGTTTGTGTCTCCTGTGTGTGTTTGTGTCTCCTGTGTTTGTGTCTCCTGTGTGTGTCTCCTGTGTGTGTTTGTGTCTCCTGTATGTGTTTGTGTCTCCTTTGTGTGTTTGTGTCTCCTGTATGTGTTTGTGTCTCATGTGTGTGTTTGTGTCTCCTTTGTGTGTTTGTGTCTCCTGTGTGTGTTTGTGTCTCCTATATTTGTTTGTGTCTCCTGTGTGTGTTTGTGTCTCCTGTGTGTGTTTGTGTCTCCTGTATGTGTTTGTGTCTCCTGTATGTGTTTGTGTCTCCTGTGTTTGTGTCTCCTGTATGTGTTTGTGTCTCCTGTGTGTGTCTCCTGTGTGTGTTTGTGTCTCCTGTATGTGTTTGTGTCTCCTTTGTGTGTTTGTGTCTCCTGTATGTGTTTGTGTCTCATGTGTGTGTTTGTGTCTCCTTTGTGTGTTTGTGTCTCCTTTGTGTGTTTGTGTCTCCTTTGTGTGTTTGTGTTTCCTGTATGTGTTTGTGTCTCCTGTATGTGTTTGTGTCTCCTTTGTGTGTTTGTGTCTCCTGTGTTTGTGTCTCCTGTGTGTGTTTGTGTCTCCTGTATGTGTTTGTGTCTCCTGTATGTGTTTGTGTCTCCTGTGTGTGTTTGTGTCTCCTGTGTGTGTTTGTGTCTCCTGTGTGTTTGTGTCTCCTGTATGTGTTTGTGTCTCCTGTGTTTGTGTCTCCTGTATGTGTTTGTGTCTCATGTATGTGTTTGTGTCTCCTGTGTGTGTTTGTGTCTCCTGTGTGTGTTTGTGTCTCCTGTGTTTGTGTCTCCTGTGTGTTTGTGTCTCCTGTGTGTGTTTGTGTCTCCTGTGTTTGTGTCTCCTGTGTGTGTTTGTGTCTCCTGTGTGTGTTTGTGTCTCCTGTACGTGTTTGTGTCTCCTATGTGTGTTTGTGTCTCCTGTGTGTGTTTGTGTCTCCTGTACGTGTTTGTGTCTCCTATGTGTGTTTGTGTCTCCTGTGTGTGTTTGTGTCTCCTGTGTGTTTGTGTCTCCTGTATGTGTTTGTGTCTCCTGTGTGTGTTTGTGCCTCCTGTGTGTGTTTGTGTCTCCTGTGTGTGTTTGTGTCTCCTGTGTGTGTTTGTGTCTCCTGTATGTATTTGTGTCTCCTGTGTGTGTTTGTGTCTCCTGTATGTGTTTGTGTCTCCTGTATGTGTTTGTGTCTCCTGTATGTGTTTGTGTCTCCTGTGTGTTTGTGTCTCCTGTATGTGTTTGTGTCTCCTGTGTGTGTTTGTGTCTCCTGTGTGTGTTTGTGTCTCCTGTGTTTGTGTCTCCTGTGTGTGTTTGTGTCTCCTGTGTGTGTTTGTGTCTCCTGTATGTGTTTGTGTCTCCTGTGTGTGTTTGTGTCTCCTGTATGTGTTTGTGTCTCCTGTATGTGTTTGTTTCTCCTGTGTGTTTGTGTCTCCTGTATGTGTTTGTGTCTCCTGTGTGTTTGTGTCTCCTGTATGTGTTTGTGTCTCATGTATGTGTTTGTGTCTCCTGTGTGTGTTTGTGTCTCCTGTGTGTGTTTGTGTCTCCTGTGTTTGTGTCTCCTGTGTGTTTGTGTCTCCTGTGTGTGTTTGTGTCTCCTGTGTGTGTTTGTGTCTCCTGTGTTTGTGTCTCCTGTGTGTGTTTGTGTCTCCTGTGTGTGTTTGTGTCTCCTGTATGTGTTTGTGTCTCCTGTATGTGTTTGTGTCTCCTGTGTGTGTTTGTGTCTCCTGTGTGTGTTTGTGTCTCCTGTATGTGTTTGTGTCTCCTGTGTGTTTGTGTCTCCTGTATGTGTTTGTGTCTCCTGTGTGTGTTTGTGTCTCCTGTGTTTGTGTCTCCTGTGTGTGTTTGTGTCTCCTGTATGTGTTTGTGTCTCCTGTGCGTGTTTGTGTCTCCTGTATGTGTTTGTGTCTCCTGTATGTGTTTGTGTCTCCTGTGTTTGTGTCTCCTGTGTGTGTTTGTGTCTCCTGTGTGCGTTTGTGTCTCCAGTGTTTGTGTCTCCTGTGTGTGTTTGTGTCTCCTGTGTGTGTTTGTGTCTCCTGTATGTGTTTGTGTCTCCTGTATGTGTTTGTGTCTCCTGTGTGTGTTTGTGTCTCCTGTATGTGTTTGTGTCTCCTGTATGTGTTTGTGTCTCCTGTATGTGTTTGTGTCTCCTGTGTGTGTTTGTGTCTCCTGTATGTGTTTGTGTCTCCTGTGTTTGTGTCTCCTGTATGTGTTTGTGCCTCCTGTGTGTGTTTGTGTCTCCTGTGTTTGTGTCTCCTGTATGTGTTTGTGTCTCCTGTATGTGTTTGTGTCTCCTGTGTGTGTTTGTGTCTCCTGTGTTTGTGTCTCCTGTGTGTGTTTGTGTCTCTTGTATGTGTTTATGTCTCCTGTATGTGTTTGTGTCTCCTGTGTGTGTTTGTGTCTCTTGTATGTGTTTATGTCTCCTGTATGTGTTTGTGTCTCCTGTGTATGTTTGTGTCTCCTGTATGTGTTTGTGTCTCCTGTATGTGTTTGTGTCTCCTGTGTTTGTGTCTCCTGTATGTGTTTGTGTCTCCTGTATGTGTTTGTGTCTCCTGTATGTGTTTATGTCTCCTGTATGTGTTTGTGTCTCCTGTATGTGTTTGTGTCTCCTGTGTGTGTTTGTGTCATCTGTGTTTGTGTCTCCTGTGTGTGTTTGTGTCTCCTGTGTGTGTGTGTGTCTCCTGTATGTGTTTGTGTCTCCTGTGTTTGTGTCTCCTGTGTGTGTTTGTGTCTCCTGAATGTGTTTGTGTCTCCTGTGTGTGTTTGTGTCTCCTGTGTTTGTGTCTCCTGTGTGTGTTTGTGTCTCCTGTGTGTGTCTCCTGTGTGTGTTTGTGTCTCCTGTATGTGTTTGTGTCTCCTTTGTGTGTTTGTGTCTCCTGTATGTGTTTGTGTCTCATGTGTGTGTTTGTGTCTCCTTTGTGTGTTTGTGTCTCCTGTGTGTGTTTGTGTCTCCTATATTTGTTTGTGTCTCCTGTGTGTGTTTGTGTCTCCTGTGTGTGTTTGTGTCTCCTGTATGTGTTTGTGTCTCCTGTATGTGTTTGTGTCTCCTGTATGTGTTTGTGTCTCCTGTGTTTGTGTCTCCTGTGTGTGTTTGTGTCTCCTGTGTGCGTTTGTGTCTCCAGTGTTTGTGTCTCCTGTGTGTGTTTGTGTCTCCTGTATGTGTTTGTGTCTCCTGTATGTGTTTGTGTCTCCTGTGTGTGTTTGTGTCTCCTGTATGTGTTTGTGTCTCCTGTATGTGTTTGTGTCTCCTGTATGTGTTTGTGTCTCCTGTGTGTGTTTGTGTCTCCTGTATGTGTTTGTGTCTCCTGTGTTTGTGTCTCCTGTATGTGTTTGTGCCTCCTGTGTGTGTTTGTGTCTCCTGTGTTTGTGTCTCCTGTATGTGTTTGTGTCTCCTGTATGTGTTTGTGTCTCCTGTGTGTGTTTGTGTCTCCTGTGTTTGTGTCTCCTGTGTGTGTTTGTGTCTCTTGTATGTGTTTATGTCTCCTGTATGTGTTTGTGTCTCCTGTGTGTGTTTGTGTCTCTTGTATGTGTTTATGTCTCCTGTATGTGTTTGTGTCTCCTGTGTATGTTTGTGTCTCCTGTATGTGTTTGTGTCTCTTGTATGTGTTTATGTCTCCTGTATGTGTTTGTGTCTCCTGTATGTGTTTGTGTCTCCTGTATGTGTTTGTGTCTCCTGTGTTTGTGTCTCCTGTATGTGTTTGTGTCTCCTGTATGTGTTTGTGTCTCCTGTATGTGTTTATGTCTCCTGTATGTGTTTGTGTCTCCTGTATGTGTTTGTGTCTCCTGTGTGTGTTTGTGTCATCTGTGTTTGTGTCTCCTGTGTGTGTTTGTGTCTCCTGTGTGTGTGTGTGTCTCCTGTATGTGTTTGTGTCTCCTGTGTTGGTGTCTCCTGTGTGTGTTTGTGTCTCCTGAATGTGTTTGTGTCTCCTGTGTGTGTTTGTGTCTCCTGTGTTTGTGTCTCCTGTGTGTGTTTGTGTCTCCTGTGTGTGTCTCCTGTGTGTGTTTGTGTCTCCTGTATGTGTTTGTGTCTCCTTTGTGTGTTTGTGTCTCCTGTATGTGTTTGTGTCTCATGTGTGTGTTTGTGTCTCCTTTGTGTGTTTGTGTCTCCTGTGTGTGTTTGTGTCTCCTATATTTGTTTGTGTCTCCTGTGTGTGTTTGTGTCTCCTGTGTGTGTTTGTGTCTCCTGTATGTGTTTGTGTCTCCTGTATGTGTTTGTGTCTCCTGTATGTGTTTGTGTCTCCTGTGTGTGTCTCCTGTGTGTGTTTGTGTCTCCTGTATGTGTTTGTGTCTCCTGTGTTTGTGTCTCCTGTATGTGTTTGTGTCTCCTGTGTGTGTCTCCTGTGTGTGTTTGTGTATCCTGTATGTGTTTGTGTCTCCTTTGTGTGTTTGTGTCTCCTGTATGTGTTTGTGTCTCATGTGTGTGTTTGTGTCTCCTTTGTGTGTTTGTGTCTCCTGTATGTGTTTGTGTCCCCTTTGTGTGTTTGTGTCTCCTTTGTGTGTTTGTGTTTCCTGTATGTGTTTGTGTCTCCTGTATGTGTTTGTGTCTCCTTTGTGTGTTTGTGTCTCCTGTATGTGTTTGTGTCTCCTGTATGTGTATTTGTCTCCTGTATGTGTTTGTGTCTCCTGTGTGTGTTTGTGTCTCCTGTGTGTGTTTGTGTCTCCTGTGTGTGTTTGTGTCTCCTGTATGTGTTTGTGTCTCCTGTGTGTGTTTGTGTCTCCTGTGTTTGTGTCTCCTGTGTGTGTTTGTGTCTCCTGTATGTGTTTGTGTCTCCTGTATGTGTTTGTGTCTCCTGTGTGTGTTTGTGTCTCCTGTGTGTGTTTGTGTCTCCTGTGTGTTTGTGTCTCCTGTATGTGTTTGTGTCTCCTGTGTTTGTGTCTCCTGTATGTGTTTGTGTCTCATGTATGTGTTTGTGTCTCCTGTGTGTGTTTGTGTCTCCTGTGTGTGTTTGTGTCTCCTGTGTGTTTGTGTCTCCTGTGTGTGTTTGTGTCTCCTGTGTGTGTTTGTGTCTCCTGTGTTTGTGTCTCCTGTGTGTGTTTGTGTCTCCTGTATGTGTTTGTGTCTCCTGTATGTGTTTGTGTCTCCTGTATGTGTTTGTGTCTCCTGTATGTGTGTGTGTCTCCTGTGTGTGTTTGTGTCTCCTGTGTGTGTTTGTGTCTCCTGTGTGTGTTTGTGTCTCCTGTATGTGTTTGTGTCTCCTGTATGTGTTTGTGTCTCCTGTATGTGTTTGTGTCTCCTGTATGTGTGTGTGTCTCCTGTATGTGTGTGTGTCTCCTGTGTGTGTTTGTGTCTCCTGTGTGTGTTTGTGTCTCCTGTATGTGTTTGTGTCTCCTGTATGTGTTTGTGTCTCCTGTGTGTGTTTGTGTCTCCTGTGTGTGTTTGTGTCTCCTGTGTTTGTGTCTCCTGTGTTTGTGTCTCCTGTGTGTTTGTGTCTCCTGTATGTGTTTGTGTCTCCTGTGTGTGTTTGTGTCTCCTGTGTTTGTGTCTCCTGTATATGTTTGTGTCTCCTGTGTGTTTGTGTCTCTTGTGTTTGTGTCTCCTGTATGTGTTTGTGTCTCCTGTATGTGTTTGTGTCTCCTGTGTTTGTGTCTCCTGTATGTGTTTGTGTCTCCTGTGTGTGTCTCCTGTGTGTGTTTGTGTCTCCTGTATGTGTTTGTGTCTCCTTTGTGTGTTTGTGTCTCCTGTATGTGTTTGTGTCTCATGTGTGTGTTTGTGTCTCCTTTGTGTGTTTGTGTCTCCTGTATGTGTTTGTGTCCCCTTTGTGTGTTTGTGTCTCCTTTGTGTGTTTGTGTTTCCTGTATGTGTTTGTGTCTCCTGTATGTGTTTGTGTCTCCTTTGTGTGTTTGTGTCTCCTGTATGTGTTTGTGTCTCCTGTATGTGTATTTGTCTCCTGTATGTGTTTGTGTCTCCTGTGTGTGTTTGTGTCTCCTGTGTGTGTTTGTGTCTCCTGTGTGTGTTTGTGTCTCCTGTATGTGTTTGTGTCTCCTGTGTGTGTTTGTGTCTCCTGTGTTTGTGTCTCCTGTGTGTGTTTGTGTCTCCTGTATGTGTTTGTGTCTCCTGTATGTGTTTGTGTCTCCTGTGTGTGTTTGTGTCTCCTGTGTGTGTTTGTGTCTCCTGTGTGTTTGTGTCTCCTGTATGTGTTTGTGTCTCCTGTGTTTGTGTCTCCTGTATGTGTTTGTGTCTCATGTATGTGTTTGTGTCTCCTGTGTGTGTTTGTGTCTCCTGTGTGTGTTTGTGTCTCCTGTGTGTTTGTGTCTCCTGTGTGTGTTTGTGTCTCCTGTGTGTGTTTGTGTCTCCTGTGTTTGTGTCTCCTGTGTGTGTTTGTGTCTCCTGTATGTGTTTGTGTCTCCTGTATGTGTTTGTGTCTCCTGTATGTGTTTGTGTCTCCTGTATGTGTGTGTGTCTCCTGTGTGTGTTTGTGTCTCCTGTGTGTGTTTGTGTCTCCTGTGTGTGTTTGTGTCTCCTGTATGTGTTTGTGTCTCCTGTATGTGTTTGTGTCTCCTGTATGTGTTTGTGTCTCCTGTATGTGTGTGTGTCTCCTGTATGTGTGTGTGTCTCCTGTGTGTGTTTGTGTCTCCTGTGTGTGTTTGTGTCTCCTGTATGTGTTTGTGTCTCCTGTATGTGTTTGTGTCTCCTGTGTGTGTTTGTGTCTCCTGTGTGTGTTTGTGTCTCCTGTGTTTGTGTCTCCTGTGTTTGTGTCTCCTGTGTGTTTGTGTCTCCTGTATGTGTTTGTGTCTCCTGTGTGTGTTTGTGTCTCCTGTGTTTGTGTCTCCTGTATATGTTTGTGTCTCCTGTGTGTTTGTGTCTCTTGTGTTTGTGTCTCCTGTATGTGTTTGCGTCTCCTGTATGTGTGTGTCTCCTGTATGTGTTTGTGTCTCCTGTATGTGTTTGTGTCTCCTGTGTGTGTTTGTGTCTCCTGTATGTGTTTATGTCTCCTGTGTGTGTTTGTGTCTCTTGTATGTGTTTATGTCTCCTGTATGTGTTTGTGTCTCCTGTATGTGTTTGTGTCTCCTGTGTTTGTGTCTCCTGTATGTGTTTGTGCCTCCTGTGTGTGTTTGTGTCTCCTGTGTTTGTGTCTCCTGTATGTGTTTGTGTCTCCTGTATGTGTTTGTGTCTCCTGTGTGTGTTTGTGTCTCCTGTGTTTGTGTCTCCTGTGTGTGTTTGTGTCTCTTGTATGTGTTTATGTCTCCTGTATGTGTTTGTGTCTCCTGTGTGTGTTTGTGTCTCTTGTATGTGTTTATGTCTCCTGTATGTGTTTGTGTCTCCTGTGTATGTTTGTGTCTCCTGTATGTGTTTGTGTCTCCTGTATGTGTTTGTGTCTCCTGTGTTTGTGTCTCCTGTATGTGTTTGTGTCTCCTGTATGTGTTTGTGTCTCCTGTATGTGTTTATGTCTCCTGTATGTGTTTGTGTCTCCTGTATGTGTTTGTGTCTCCTGTGTGTGTTTGTGTCATCTGTGTTTGTGTCTCCTGTGTGTGTTTGTGTCTCCTGTGTGTGTGTGTGTCTCCTGTATGTGTTTGTGTCTCCTGTGTTTGTGTCTCCTGTGTGTGTTTGTGTCTCCTGAATGTGTTTGTGTCTCCTGTGTGTGTTTGTGTCTCCTGTGTTTGTGTCTCCTGTGTGTGTTTGTGTCTCCTGTGTGTGTCTCCTGTGTGTGTTTGTGTCTCCTGTATGTGTTTGTGTCTCCTTTGTGTGTTTGTGTCTCCTGTATGTGTTTGTGTCTCATGTGTGTGTTTGTGTCTCCTTTGTGTGTTTGTGTCTCCTGTGTGTGTTTGTGTCTCCTATATTTGTTTGTGTCTCCTGTGTGTGTTTGTGTCTCCTGTGTGTGTTTGTGTCTCCTGTATGTGTTTGTGTCTCCTGTATGTGTTTGTGTCTCCTGTGTTTGTGTCTCCTGTATGTGTTTGTGTCTCCTGTGTGTGTCTCCTGTGTGTGTTTGTGTCTCCTGTATGTGTTTGTGTCTCCTTTGTGTGTTTGTGTCTCCTGTATGTGTTTGTGTCTCATGTGTGTGTTTGTGTCTCCTTTTGTGTTTGTGTCTCCTGTATGTGTTTGTGTCTCCTTTGTGTGTTTGTGTCTCCTTTGTGTGTTTGTGTTTCCTGTATCTGTTTGTGTCTCCTGTATGTGTTTGTGTCTCCTTTGTGTGTTTGTGTCTCCTGTATGTGTTTGTGTCTCCTGTATGTGTATTTGTCTCCTGTATGTGTTTGTGTCTCCTGTGTGTGTTTGTGTCTCCTGTGTGTGTTTGTGTCTCCTGTGTGTGTTTGTGTCTCCTGTATGTGTTTGTGTCTCCTGTGTGTGTTTGTGTCTCCTGTGTTTGTGTCTCCTATGTGTGTTTGTGTCTCCTGTATGTGTTTGTGTCTCCTGTATGTGTTTGTGTCTCCTGTGTGTGTTTGTGTCTCCTGTGTGTGTTTGTGTCTCCTGTGTGTTTGTGTCTCCTGTATGTGTTTGTGTCTCCTGTGTTTGTGTCTCCTGTATGTGTTTGTGTCTCATGTATGTGTTTGTGTCTCCTGTGTGTGTTTGTGTCTCCTGTGTGTGTTTGTGTCTCCTGTGTTTGTGTCTCCTGTGTGTTTGTGTCTCCTGTGTGTGTTTGTGTCTCCTGTGTGTGTTTGTGTCTCCTGTGTTTGTGTCTCCTGTGTGTGTTTGTGTCTCCTGTGTGTGTTTGTGTCTCCTGTGTGTGTTTGTGTCTCCTGTACGTGTTTGTGTCTCCTATGTGTGTTTGTGTCTCCTGTGTGTGTTTGTGTCTCCTGTGTGTTTGTGTCTCCTGTATGTGTTTGTGTCTCCTGTGTGTGTTTGTGCCTCCTGTGTGTGTTTGTGTCTCCTGTGTGTGTTTGTGTCTCCTGTGTGTGTTTGTGTCTCCTGTATGTATTTGTGTCTCCTGTGTGTGTTTGTGTCTCCTGTATGTGTTTGTGTCTCCTGTATGTGTTTGTGTCTCCTGTGTGTTTGTGTCTCCTGTATGTGTTTGTGTCTCCTGTGTGTGTTTGTGTCTCCTGTGTTTGTGTCTCCTGTGTGTGTTTGTGTCTCCTGTGTGTGTTTGTGTCTCCTGTATGTGTTTGTGTCTCCTGTGTGTGTTTGTGTCTCCTGTATGTGTTTGTGTCTCCTGTATGTGTTTGTTTCTCCTGTGTGTTTGTGTCTCCTGTGTTTGTGTCTCCTGTATGTGTTTGTGTCTCCTGTATGTGTTTGTGTCTCATGTATGTGTTTGTGTCTCCTGTGTGTGTTTGTGTCTCCTGTGTGTGTTTGTGTCTCCTGTGTGTTTGTGTCTCCTGTGTGTGTTTGTGTCTCCTGTGTGTGTTTGTGTCTCCTGTGTTTGTGTCTCCTGTGTGTGTTTGTGTCTCCTGTGTGTGTTTGTGTCTCCTGTGTGTGTTTGTGTCTCCTGTATGTGTTTGTGTCTCCTGTATGTGTTTGTGTCTCCTGTGTGTGTTTGTGTCTCCTGTGTGTGTTTGTGTCTCCTGTGTGTGTTTGTGTCTCCTGTATGTGTTTGTGTCTCCTGTGTGTGTTTGTGTCTCCTGTGTGTTTGTGTCTCCTGTATGTGTTTGTGTCTCCTGTGTGTGTTTGTGTCTCCTGTGTTTGTGTCTCCTGTGTGTGTTTGTGTCTCCTGTATGTGTTTGTGTCTCCTGTGCGTGTTTGTGTCTCCTGTATGTGTTTGTGTCTCCTGTGTTTGTGTCTCCTGTGTGTGTTTGTGTCTCCTGTGTGCGTTTGTGTCTCCAGTGTTTGTGTCTCCTGTGTGTGTTTGTGTCTCCTGTGTGTGTTTGTGTCTCCTGTATGTGTTTGTGTCTCCTGTATGTGTTTGTGTCTCCTGTGTGTGTTTGTGTCTCCTGTGTGTTTGTGTCTCCTGTATGTGTTTGTGTCTCCTGTGTGTGTTTGTGTCTCCTGTGTGTGTTTGTGTCTCCTGTGTTTGTGTCTCCTGTGTGTGTTTGTGTCTCCTGTGTGTGTTTGTGTCTCCTGTATGTGTTTGTGTCTCCTGTGTGTGTTTGTGTCTCCTGTATGTGTTTGTGTCTCCTGTATGTGTTTGTGTCTCCTGTATGTGTTTGTGTCTCCTGTATGTGTTTGTGTCTCCTGTATGTGTTTGTGTCTCCTGTGTTTGTGTCTCCTGTATGTGTTTGTGTCTCCTGTATGTGTTTGTGTCTCCTGTGTGTGTTTGTGTCTCCTGTGTGTGTTTGTGTCTCCTGTGTTTGTGTCTCCTGTGTTTGTGTCTCCTGTGTGTTTGTGTCTCCTGTATGTGTTTGTGTCTCCTGTGTGTGTTTGTGTCTCCTGTGTTTGTGTCTCCTGTATATGTATGTGTCTCCTGTGTGTTTGTGTCTCTTGTGTTTGTGTCTCCTGTATGTGTTTGTGTCTCCTGTGTGTGTTTGTGTCTCCTGTGTGTGTTTGTGTCTCCTGTATGTGTTTGTGTCTTCTGTGTGTGTTTGTGTCTCCTGTGTGTGTTTGTGTCTCCTGTATGTGTTTGTGTCTCCTGTGTATGTTTGTGTCTCCTGTATGTGTTTGTGTCTCCTGTGTTTGTGTCTTCTGTGTGTGTTTGTGTCTCCTGTGTGTGTTTGTGTCTCCTGTGTGTGTTTGTGTCTCCTGTGTGTGTTTGTGTCTCCTGTATGTGTTTGTGTCTCCTGTGTATGTTTGTGTCTCCTGTATGTGTTTGTGTCTCCTGTGTTTATGTTTGTGTCTCCTGTATGTGTTTGTGTCTCCTGTATGTGTTTGTGTCTCCTGTGTGTGTTTGTGTCTCCTGTATGTGTTTGTGTCTCCTGTATGTGTTTGTGTCTCCTGTGTGTGTTTGTGTCTCCTGTGTGTGTTTGTGTCTTCTGTGTGTGTTTGTGTCTCCTGTGTGTGTTTGTGTCTCCTGTATGTGTTTGTGTCTCCTGTGTATGTTTGTGTCTCCTGTATGTGTTTGTGTCTCCTGTGTTTGTGTCTTCTGTGTGTGTTTGTGTCTCCTGTGTGTGTTTGTGTCTCCTGTGTGTGTTTGTGTCTCCTGTGTGTGTTTGTGTCTCCTGTATGTGTTTGTGTCTCCTGTGTATGTTTGTGTCTCCTGTATGTGTTTGTGTCTCCTGTGTATGTTTGTGTCTCCTGTATGTGTTTGTGTCTCCTGTATGTGTTTGTGTCTCCTGTGTGTGTTTGTGTCTCCTGTATGTGTTTGTGTCTCCTGTGTATGTTTGTGTCTCCTGTATGTGTTTGTGTCTCCTGTGTATGTTTGTGTCTCCTGTATGTGTTTGTGTCTCCTGTGTTTGTGTCTTCTGTGTGTGTTTGTGTCTCCTGTGTGTGTTTGTGTCTCCTGTGTGTGTTTGTGTCTCCTGTGTGTGTTTGTGTCTCCTGTGTGTGTTTGTGTCTCCTGTGTGTGTTTGTGTCTCCTGTATGTGTTTGTGTCTCCTGTGTATGTTTGTGTCTCCTGTATGTGTTTGTGTCTCCTGTGTTTGTGTCTTCTGTGTGTGTTTGTGTCTCCTGTGTGTGTTTGTGTCTCCTGTGTGTGTTTGTGTCTCCTGTGTGTGTTTGTGTCTCCTGTGTGTGTTTGTGTCTCCTGTGTGTGTTTGTGTCTCCTGTATGTGTTTGTGTCTCCTGTGTATGTTTGTGTCTCCTGTGTGTGTTTATGTCTCCTGTATGTGTTTGTGTTTCTCTTGAAAGTGAGACTCTGGGTGTCAACAAGAAATAGTTGAAATAAAGGTAAATACAAACAACTTCTTCTCATTGAACTACTTTCTAACCAGTGACACCATCAACACAACATCAAAGGTTTGTAATATTCAAGAAACTCTTCCTGGACGAAGCCGAACAAAACCAGCGACTCGTCAAATATTCTGTTCAAACAAAAGCGTCGTTGAAGTTCATTGGAACTGAACTTGAAACGACAGAAGCTCCTCTGGAGAAACAACATGGAGCTGCTGTGGATGAGATGCAGCCTCACAGAAGTAATGCAGGCGAGCGGCCAGACATTCCTGCAGGCGCTTCCACAGATCATTTGATTGGATTAAATGTCTTCTGACAGACTTTGTTTCTGCTTCGCTCTGAGATATCATGGAGCTCAGCTCTGAGTCCGGCCCAGAAGAATCGTGTTCAGATGCTGCCGTCAATCAAGCGCGTTGACTCAGTAGAACTGATGCAAGTTACGATCCTCAAGTCTGGCTCACGAAGATCTGACCTTCTGAGGAGCCTCACAGAGGAAGCAGGTGGAACCTGACGAGAGCGTGACGGACACACACTTCCAGACAACAAATCTATCCCATGATGTTGTTGTTGTCAAGTGTTGAAAACATGAAAACAATAAAACCAACATTTTTCAAACCCAAGGTCAAGACGTTTGTTCAAAAGTAGATCCATGTTCACGTTACTGTTGTGAAGACATCAGTGTTACGATGAGAAACACAAGAGATGGAAGATGAAAGTCAAAAGGAAACAAATCTGAATCTTCTGCAGAAAATAATATAATATAAAGAAATAATACATATTTAATGAATGTATTTTACTTTTATACTTAGTTTGACCTGATCAAACGAAAACAGTTTGAAGATTCAAAGAAACCAAAATGATAGTCAATATTTGAGATTCAGATGGTTTTTAAACTGCCATCATTCTTCTTTCAGCATCAAGTTGTCTCTGGTCCAGAAGATACTTCTATATATATACTCATTAATACTATTGTATTTGAACCTTAAACACACACACACTCTTGTGTGTTTGAAGATATATTGACAATAGTGAGCAACCGTTGAATCATCATCTGACGCATCCGTGATGAAGCCATATTTCAAGAGGAATCTTAAGTATTTGTTGAAGTGTGTACTTTGGTACTTTGGGAGTTTCTGTGGCAGAAGCAGAGGAAGCTGATGGTGAAGGTGTTTTGGAGGCGGAGCCTGCAGGGAGTCTGGCTTCCATCGAGGCTGTTTCCGGCACGCTAGGCTGCGAGTGTATAATGAAGCATGCGTGTGTGCAGGAGGGAGGGGCGACAAAAATGTGTGTTTACATGAGTGTGTGTGTGTGTGTGTGTGTGTGTGTGAGTGTGTGTGTGTGTGTGTGTGTGTGAGTGAGTGTGTGTGTGCGTGTGTGAGCCTGGACTCAAAAGGGTTGTGGGGGTTTGAACATGACCTACTATTCTTTTTTGGGCATGAAGTGACTAATATTGTCACGCTCCACAGATCCGGGCCGAGCTCTGTGGGACGGAGCTAATGACCAGCAGCGCAGGTTCGACTCCTTCAAGTCCTCGTCACACACGGACCCACGACACGCCCAGGGGTCAGTCAGGGGTCCGAGCGTG
Source organism: Callionymus lyra (assembly GCF_982586985.1). NCBI lineage: Eukaryota > Metazoa > Chordata > Actinopteri > Syngnathiformes > Callionymidae > Callionymus > Callionymus lyra. Next base: position 1,370,110 of record NC_141824.1, read on the forward strand.
AGAGGAAATCTGAGTCAAAATCACCAAAGTCTTTGTGGTTTTAACAGCAGCTGCTCCGTCGTTGTTCACGGCAGCAGTTTGATGATGTTTCTACTTTAGCACGAGAACTATTCTTCACACGTCTTTATCTTTATCTTTATCTTTATCTTTATCTTTACCTTTATCTTTACCTTTATCTTTATCTTTACCTTTACCTTTACCTTTACCTTTATCTTTACCTTTACCTTTATCTTTATCTTTATCTTTACCTTTATCTTTACCTTTATCTTTATCTTTACCTTTATCTTTATCTTTATCTTTACCTTTACCTTTATCTTTATCTTTACCTTTATCTTTACCTTTATCTTTATCTTTACCTTTATCTTTATCTTTACCTTTATCTTTATCTTTATCTTTATCTTTACCTTTATCTTTATCTTTATCTTTATCTTTTGTTTCACACGTGCAGGAGATTCTGATGAACGAACAGACGTAGGTTCTTGATCTTAAACCAACTTTAACAAACTCTTCCATCAAGTTCCTACAGTTTGATCTCTTCAGAAAGTCTCTGTAGAGTTGATGACATCATTGTTTGTTCCTTATCTTATCTTAACATGTTTACAATTGAACAAATCAACACGAACAAATGTAGCTGTTGAAGCGTTTGGTTTAACATCTGTTAATAACTTTCATGAAGTCTATCAAATCTAATCTAATCTAAAATAATCTAATCTAATCTAACGGAACGGAATGTAATGTAATGTAATGTCATGTTATCTTATCTTATCTTATCTAATGTAATGTAATTTAATCGAATCTAATGTAATGTAATGTCATGTTATCTTATCTAATGTAATCTAATCTAATTGAATCTAATGTAATGTAATTTAATCTAATCTAATGTAATCTAATCCTTCTCTCTTGATGTCAAATGCTGGACAAACACAAAAAAGCAACAATCCCTCTGAACAGTATCTACACAGATTATACACACATGATCTAAACACTGATGTACAATAACACACGTGTGCAGTACCTTCATATGTACAAACCAACATACTTATCTTGGGTTTAACAATACAAATAGTACTTTATACTTGCAGGTGTTGTTCACAGTTTCAAATGAAAGTATATTCAGTTCATCATCAAGTATCTTCTCTTCACTGACGATGACCTTCATGACAAGTTCTTCTCACAAACCTAACCTGAAGATTCAAGGAACAAACATACGAGTCACTGAGTCACAGAGGAACATGAAGAACATGAAGAACATGAAGAACATGAAGAACATCTCATGTAACGTCATGTGGTTCCGTGTCCTGAAGGTTCCGTCCATGTTCTACAAGAACCTTCACCTGAACACGTGTTGGTTATGTCGAGTCACGTGTGTTCGGTCGGAGGTTTAAGTTCTTGGAACATGGAAGACATGAAACATCTCACCAGAGTTTGAAGTTGTTTCTTCTTGACGTGTTTCAATGTTTCCTCACGTCGTTGTTACTCTTTCCTAGAAGTTTCTGTGAGAAGAACGTGTTCCTGAACTTGAAGTCTTTCATTGTTAGAAACGTCAACGTTAAACTTCAGTTCAACTAAGTTAAGTTCAACTAAGTTAAGTTAACTAATGCTTTGATGAATGTCGCGACAATAAGAAGAACCTTCATGATCTTCTCACATACTTCACTTCATACCTTCTTGTCCAAATCAAAGCCTTTAATGTTTGAATAACTAGAACACAGTTTGAAGTAATGTTAGTATTGTGAGCTCGGTTACTAACCACCCTCTGACCAAGATGTTTTTTGTAAAGTTTTTATTTCTGAAATATTCAAATGAGTTTTTGTACTTTGTATTTACTTCATGTTTTTTTTTTATCTTAATCTTGATCTTAATCTAGACATCAGCATGTTATCAATAATCAAATGTGTATTTTTGGCTTTTTTACTTTGGTTAAAACTTAACACGTAAATATTCACAGCTTTATTTTGTGTTTTTCTTCTCGGCCTCTAGAGGGCAGCAGTCATTACGTCTGACGCAGCCGAAGAAATCCTGCGAGACACGAGCGATGACTGAGGACGAGAAGATACACTCAAGTTCAAAACTGATATTTGGTCATTTTTTCAATAAGTCCATTAGCTGCTGTTTGGACAAATCACTACTATGATAATAATAATAATAATAATAATAATAATAATATTAATAATAATAATAATAATAATAACTAAAGTAAATACAATATTATTCAAGCATTGGTTAGAGTTTAAAAGTAAAGTTGTTTTAACTCAACCATGACTCAGTAACTTCTCTTCCTTTAATGTAAACATGTTACAACAGTAATGCTGTGAATTCAACCTGTTCACAGTGTGTGTGTGTGTGTGTGTGTGTGTGTGAGTGTGTGTGTGTGTGTGTGTGTTTCACCCCCTCCTCTATATGCTTGTCTGTGTCTCTGTCTTTTTGCTTATCTGCAGGACTATTAAGAGTGTGTGTGTGAGTGTGTGTGAGTATGTGTGTGTGTGTGTGTGTGTGTGTGTGTGTGTGTTTGTGTGTGTGTGTGTGTGTGTGTGTGTGTGTGTGTACTCAATGGATTTGCATGAGAGCCAGTGGGGTGACCCTGCTCTCTCACGCCAAGGCTTCTGTGGAACAAATAGGACTCGTCGGATGTCGTGACAGCATCACATCAGTTTAAATAAGAGTGCGGTGCTGCAGTGTGTGTGTGTCTGTGTGTGTGTTAGTCTGTGTCCGTGTGTGTGCGTGTGTGTGCGTGTGTGAGTCTAAGCAAGCAGACAGGCACGCATTTAGGCAGAGAAGCTTTACGAGGCTTTGTGTGTGTGTGTGTGTGAGTGAGTGTGTGTACTTGTGTGAGCGAGTGTTATGTGTGTGAGTGTGTGTGTTTGTGTGTGTGTGAGTGTTATGTTTGTGAGTGTGTGTGTATGAATGTGTGAGTGTGTGTGTTTGTGTATGTGTGTGAGTGAGTGTGTATGTGTGAGTGAGTGTGTGTACTTGTGTGAGCAAGTGTTATGTGTGTGAGTGTGTGTTATGTGTGCGAGTGTGTGTGTTTGTGTGTGTGTGAGTGTTATGTTTGTGAGTGTGTGTATGAATGTGCGAGTGTATGTGTATGTGTGTGTGTGTGTGAATATATGAGCGTGTGTGAGTGAGTGTTTTGTGTGTGTTTGTAAGTGTGAGTATGTGTGTGAGTGTTTGTGTTTGTGTATGTGAGTGAGTGTTTTGTGTGTGTTTGTAAGTGTGAGTATGTGTGTGAGTGTGTGTGTTTGTGTGTGTGAGTGAGTGTTATGTGTGTGTGTGGATGTGTGTGAAAGTGTTAATGTGTTCCTTGTGTATTGTGTGTTTCTTGCATCAGGCGCTGATATCTCAGAGGTTTCTTGTGATTAAACAACATATATATATATTATATATTAAACAACATAAATATATTATATTATATATTATAAACATATAGATATTATATTATATATTATACAACATATATATATTATATATTATACAACATATATATTATATTATATATTATAAACATATATTATATTATATATTAAACAACATATATATTATATTATATATTATAAACATATATTAACAGTTGACGTCTCTCTGGGCAACAGGATGATTGACAGGAGGCAGGTGTGTGTGAGGTCCAGCTGCCCGGTGATGAATAAATGAACAGTGTGAAGGGTTAACAAGAGGTCAACATACAACTGTGAGGAGTGAGGAGTGAGGAGTGAGGAGTGAGGAGTGAAGAGTGAAGAGTGAAGAGTGAAGAGTGAAGAGTGAGGAGTGAGGAGTGAGGAGTGAGGAGTGAGGAGTGAAGAGTGAAGAGTGAGGAGTGAAGAGTGAGGAGTGAGGAGTGAGGAGTGAGGAGTGAGGAGTGAGGAGTGAAGAGTGAGGAGTGAGGAGTGAGGAGTGAGGAGTGAGGAGTGAAGAGTGAAGAGTGAGGAGTGAAGGGTGAGGAGTGAGGAGTGAAGAGTGAAGAGTGAAGAGTGAGGAGTGAGGAGTGAAGAGTGAAGAGTGAGGAGTGAAGAGTGAAGAGTGAGGAGTGAAGAGTGAGGAGTGAGGAGTGAGGAGTGAAGGGTGAGGAGTGAGGAGTGAAGAGTGAGGAGTGAGGAGTGAGGAGTGAGGAGTGAGGAGTGAGGAGTGAGGAGTGAGGAGTGAGGAGTGAGGAGTGAGGAGTGAGGAGTGAAGAGTGAGGAGTGAGGAGTGAGGAGTGAGGAGTGAGGAGTGAAGAGTGAAGAGTGAGGAGTGAAGGGTGAGGAGTGAGGAGTGAAGAGTGAAGAGTGAAGAGTGAGGAGTGAGGAGTGAAGGGTGAGGAGTGAAGAGTGAAGAGTGAAGAGTGAGGAGTGAAGGGTGAAGAGTGAAGAGTGAAGAGTGAGGAGTGAAGAGTGAGGAGTGAAGAGTGAGGAGTGAGGAGTGAAGAGTGAGGAGTGAGGAGTGAAAAGTGAGGAGTGAAGAGTGAGGAGTGAGGAGTGAGGAGTGAAGAGTGAAGAGTGAAGAGTGAGGAGTGAAGAGTGAGGAGTGAGGAGTGAGGAGTGAGGAGTGAGGAGTGAGGAGTGAAGGGTGAGGAGTGAGGAGTGAAGAGTGAAGAGTGAAGAGTGAGGAGTGAGGAGTGAAGAGTGAAGAGTGAGGAGTGAAGAGTGAGGAGTGAGGAGTGAGGAGTGAGGAGTGAAGAGTGAGGAGTGAAGAGTGAAGAGTGAGGAGTGAAGAGTGAGGAGTGAAGAGTGAGGAGTGAAGAGTGAGGAGTGAGGAGTGAAGAGTGAGGAGTGAAGAGTGAGGAGTGAGGAGTGAGGAGTGAGGAGTGAGGAGTGAAGAGTGAAGAGTGAGGAGTGAAGAGTGAGGAGTGAGGAGTGAAGGGTGAGGAGTGAAGAGTGAGGAGTGAGGAGTGAGGAGTGAAGAGTGAAGGGTGAGGAGTGAAGGGTGAGGAGTGAGGAGTGAAGAGTGAGGAGTGAAGGGTGAGGAGTGAAGAGTGAGGAGTGAAGAGTGAGGAGTGAAGGGTGAAGAGTGAAGAGTGAAGAGTGAGGAGTGAGGAGTGAAGAGTGAGGAGTGAAGAGTGAGGAGTGAGGAGTGAGGAGGGAGGAGTGAAGAGTGAAGAGTGAGGAGTGAAGGGTGAAGAGTGAATAGTGAGGAGTGAAGATTGAGGAGTGAAGAGTGAAGAGTGAGGAGTGAAGAGTGAGGAGTGAGGAGTGAAGAGTGAGGAGTGAGGAGTGAGGAGTGAAGAGTGAGCAGTGAGGAGTGAAGAGTGAAGAGTGAGGAGTGAGGAGTGAGGAGTGAGGAGGGAGGAGGGAGGAGGGAAGAGGGAAGAGTGAGGAGTCAAGTCTGGTTTGTTTGTCAACGAGTTACAGTCAAGTCTGGTTTGTTTGTCAACTTGTTACAGTCAAGTCTGGTTTGTTTGTCAACGAGTTACAATCAAGTCTGGTTTGTTTGTCAACGTGTTACAGTCAAGTCTGGTTTGTTTGTCAACGAGTTACAATCAAGCCTGGTTTGTTTGTCAACGTGTTACAGTCAAGTCTGGTTTGTTTGTCAACGAGTTACAATCAAGTCTGGTTTGTTTGTCAACGAGCTACAATCAAGTCTGGTTTGTTTGTCAACGTGTTACAATCAAGTCTGGTTTGTTTGTCAACGTGTTACAGTCAAGTCTGGTTTGTTTGTCAACGAGTTACAATCAAGTCTGGTTTGTTTGTCAACGAGTTACAATCAAGTCTGGTTTGTTTGTCAACGAGTTACAGTCAAGTCTGGTTTGTTTGTCAACGTGTTACAGTCAAGTCTGGTTTGTTTGTCAATGAGTTACAGTCAAGTCTGGTTTGTTTGTCAACGTGTTACAGTCAAGTCTGGTTTGTTTGTCAACGAGTTACAGTCAAGTCTGGTTTGTTTGTCAACTTGTTACAGTCAAGTCTGGTTTGTTTGTCAACGAGTTACAATCAAGTCTGGTTTGTTTGTCAACGTGTTACAGTCAAGTCTGGTTTGTTTGTCAACGAGTTACAATCAAGTCTGGTTTGTTTGTCAACATGTTACAGTCAAGTCTGGTTTGTTTGTCAACGAGTTACAGTCAAGTCTGGTTTGTTTGTCAACGAGTTACAATCAAGCCTGGTTTGTTTGTCAACGTGTTACAGTCAAGTCTGGTTTGTTTGTCAACGTGTTACAATCAAGTCTGGTTTGTTTGTCAACGAGTTACAATCAAGTCTGGTTTGTTTGTCAACGAGTTACAATCAAGTCTGGTTTGTTTGTCAACGTGTTACAATCAAGTCTGGTTTGTTTGTCAACGTGTTACAGTCAAGTCTGGTTTGTTTGTCAACGAGTTACAATCAAGTCTGGTTTGTTTGTCAACGAGTTACAATCAAGTCTGGTTTGTTTGTCAACGAGTTACAGTCAAGTCTGGTTTGTTTGTCAACGTGTTACAGTCAAGTCTGGTTTGTTTGTCAATGAGTTACAGTCAAGTCTGGTTTGTTTGTCAACGTGTTACAGTCAAGTCTGGTTTGTTTGTCAACGTGTTACAATCAAGTCTGGTTTGTTTGTCAACGAGTTACAGTCAAGTCTGGTTTGTTTGTCAACGAGTTACAGTCAAGACTGGTTTGTTTGTCAACGAGTTACAGTCAAGTCTGGTTTGTTTGTCAACATGTTACAGTCAAGTCTGGTTTGTTTGTCAACGTGTTACAGTCAAGTCTGGTTTGTTTGTCAACGTGTTACAATCAAGTCTGGTTTGTTTGTCAACGTGTTACAGTCAAGTCTGGTTTGTTTGTCAACGTGTTACAGTCAAGTCTGGTTTGTTTGTCAACTTGTTACAGTCAAGTCTGGTTTGTTTGTCAACTTGTTACAGTCAAGTCTGGTTTGTTTGTCAACGAGTTACAGTCAAGTCTGGTTTGTTTGTCAACTTGTTACAGTCAAGTCTGGTTTGTTTGTCAACGAGTTACAATCAAGTCTGGTTTGTTTGTCAACGAGTTACAGTCAAGTCTGGTTTGTTTGTCAACGAGTTACAATCAAGTCTGGTTTGTTTGTCAACGAGTTACAGTCAAGTCTGGTTTGTTTGTCAACTTGTTACAGTCAAGTCTGGTTTGTTTGTCAACGAGTTACAGTCAAGTCTGGTTTGTTTGTCAACGTGTTACAATCAAGTCTGCTTTGTTTGTCAACTTGTTACAGTCAAGTCTGGTTTGTTTGTCAACTTGTTACAGTCAAGTCTGGTTTGTTTGTCAACGAGTTACAGTCAAGTCTGGTTTCTTTGTCAACTTGTTACAGTCAAGTCTGGTTTGTTTGTCAACAAGTTACAATCAAGTCTGGTTTGTTTGTCAACGAGTTACAGTCAAGTCTGGTTTGTTTGTCAACGAGTTACAATCAAGTCTGGTTTGTTTGTCAACGAGTTACAGTCAAGTCTGGTTTGTTTGTCAACTTGTTACAGTCAAGTCTGGTTTGTTTGTCAACGAGTTACAGTCAAGTCTGGTTTATTTGTCAACGTGTTACAGTCAAGTCTGGTTTGTTTGTCAACGTGTTACAGTCAAGTCTGGTTTGTTTTTCAACGTGTTACAGTCAAGTCTGGTTTGTTTGTCAACATGTTACAGTCAAGTCTGGTTTGTTTGTCAACGAGTTACAGTCAAGTCTGGTTTGTTTGTCAACGTGTTACAGTCAAGTCTGGTTTGTTTTTCAACGTGTTACAGTCAAGTCTGGTTTGTTTGTCAACGAGTTACAGTCAAGTCTGGTTTGTTTGTCAACGAGTTACAGTCAAGTTTGGTTTGTTTGTCAACGAGTTACAGTCAAGTCTGGTTTGTTTGTCAACGAGTTACAGTCAAGTCTGGTTTGTTTGTCAACGAGTTACAGTCAAGTCTGGTTTGTTTGTCAACGAGTTACAGTCAAGTCTGGTTTGTTTGTCACTGAGTTACAGTCAAGTCTGGTTTGTTTGTCAACGAGTTATAGTCAAGTCTGGTTTGTTTGTCAACGAGTTACAGTCAAGTCTGGTTTGTTTTTCAACGTGTTACAGTCAAGTCTGGTTTGTTTGTCAACATGTTACAGTCAAGTCTGGTTTGTTTGTCAACGAGTTACAGTCAAGTCTGGTTTGTTTGTCAACGTGTTACAGTCAAGTCTGGTTTGTTTGTCAACGAGTTACAGTCAAGTCTGGTTTGTTTATCAACGAGTTACAGTCAAATCTGGTTTGTTTGTCAACGTGTTACAGTCAAGTCTGGTTTGTTTGTCAACGAGTTACAGTCAAGTCTGGTTTGTTTGTCAACGTGTTACAGTCAAGTCTGGTTTGTTTATCAACGAGTTACAGTCAAGTCTGGTTTGTTTGTCAACGAGTTACAGTCAAGTCTGGTTTGTTTGTCAACGAGTTACAATCAAGTCTGGTTTGTTTGTCAACGTGTTACAGTCAAGTCTGGTTTGTTTGTCAACGAGTTACAGTCAAGTCTGGTTTGTTTGTCAACGTGTTACAGTCAAGTCTGGTTTGTTTATCAACGAGTTACAGTCAAGTCTGGTTTGTTTGTCAACGAGTTACAGTCAAGTCTGGTTTGTTTGTCAACGAGTTACAGTCAAGTCTGGTTTGTTTGTCAACGAGTTACAGTCAAGTCTGGTTTGTTTGTCAACGAGTTACAGTCAAGTCTGGTTATTTGTCAACTTGTTACAGTCAAGTCTGGTTTGTTTGTCAACGAGTTACAGTCAAGTCTGGTTTGTTTGTCAACGAGTTACAGTCAAGTCTGGTTTGTTTGTCAACATGTTACAGTCAAGTCTGGTTTGTTTGTCAACGAGTTACAGTCAAGTCTGGTTTGTTTGTCTACGTGTTACAGTCAAGTCTGGTTTGTTTGTCAACATGTTACAGTCAAGTCTGGTTTGTTTGTCAACGAGTTACAGTCAAGTCTGGTTTGTCTGTCAACATGTTACAGTCAAGTCTGGTTTGTTTGTCAACATGTTACAGTCAAGTCTGGTTTGTTTGTCAACGAGTTACAGTCAAGTCTGGTTTGTTTGTCAACGAGTTACAGTCAAGTCTGGTTTGTTTGTCAACGTGTTACAGTCAAGTCTGGTTTGTTTGTCAACGTGTTACAGTCAAGTCTGGTTTGTTTGTCAACGTGTTAAAGTCAAGTCTGGTTTGTTTGTCAACGTGTTACAGTCAAGTCTGGTTTGTTTGTCAACGAGTTACAGTCAAGTCTGGTTTGTTTGTCAACGTGTTACAGTCAAGTCTGGTTTGTTTGTCAACGTGTTAAAGTCAAGTCTGGTTTGTTTGTCAACGTGTTAAAGTCAAGTCTGGTTTGTTTGTCAACGAGTTACAGTCAAGTCTGGTTTGTTTGTCAACGTGTTACAGTCAAGTCTGGTTTGTTTGTCAACGTGTTACAGTCAAGTCTGGTTTGTTTGTCAACGAGTTACAGTCAAGTCTGGTTTGTTTGTCAACGAGTTACAGTCAAGTCTGGTTTGTTTGTCAACGTATTACAGTCAAGTCTGGTTTGTTTGTCAACGAGTTATAGTCAAGTCTGGTTTGTTTGTCAACGTGTTACAGTCAAGTCTGGTTTGTTTTTCAACTTGTTACAGTCAAGTCTGGTTTGTTTGTCAACGAGTTATAGTCAAGTCTGGTTTGTTTGTCAACGTGTTACAGTCAAGTCTGGTTTGTTTTTCAACGTGTTACAGTCAAGTCTGGTTTGTTTGTCAACGAGTTACAGTCAAGTCTGGTTTGTTTTTCAACGTGTTACAGTCAAGTCTGGTTTGTTTGTCAACGAGTTACAGTCAAGTCTGGTTTGTTTGTCAACGTGTTACAATCAAGTCTGGTTTGTTTGTCAACGTGTTACAATCAAGTCTGGTTTGTTTGTCAACGTGTTACAGTCAAGTCTGGTTTGTTTGTCAACGTGTTACAGTCAAGTCTGGTTTGTTTGTCAACGTGTTACAGTCAAGTCTGGTTTGTTTGTCAACGTGTTACAGTCAAGTCTGGTTTGTTTGTCAACGAGTTACAATCAAGTCTGGTTTGTTTGACAACGTGTTACAGTCAAGTCTGGTTTGTTTGTCAACGTGTTACAGTCAAGTCTGGTTTGTTTGTCAACGTGTTACAGTCAAGTCTGGTTTGTTTGTCAACGTGTTACAGTCAAGTCTGGTTTGTTTGTCAACGAGTTACAGTCAAGTCTGGTTTGTTTGTCAACGAGTTACAGTCAAGTCTGGTTTGTTTGTCAACGTGTTACAGTCAAGTCTGGTTTGTTTGTCAACGTGTTAAAGTCAAGTCTGGTTTGTTTGTCAACGTGTTACAGTCAAGTCTGGTTTGTTTGTCAACGAGTTACAGTCAAGTCTGGTTTGTTTGTCCACGTGTTAAAGTCAAGTCTGGTTTGTTTGTCAACGTGTTAAAGTCAAGTCTGGTTTGTTTGTCAACGAGTTACAGTCAAGTCTGGTTTGTTTGTCAACGAGTTACAGTCAAGTCTGGTTTGTTTGTCAACGAGTTACAGTCAAGTCTGGTTTGTTTGTCAACGAGTTACAGTCAAGTCTGGTTTGTTTGTCAACGAGTTACAGTCAAGTCTGGTTTGTTTGTCAACGAGTTACAGTCAAGTCTGGTTTGTTTGTCACTGAGTTACAGTCAAGTCTGGTTTGTTTGTCAACGAGTTATAGTCAAGTCTGGTTTGTTTGTCAACGAGTTACAGTCAAGTCTGGTTTGTTTTTCAACGTGTTACAGTCAAGTCTGGTTTGTTTGTCAACATGTTACAGTCAAGTCTGGTTTGTTTTTCAACGAGTTACAGTCAAGTCTGGTTTGTTTGTCAACGTGTTACAGTCAAGTCTGGTTTGTTTGTCAACGAGTTACAGTCAAGTCTGGTTTGTTTATCAACGAGTTACAGTCAAATCTGGTTTGTTTGTCAACGTGTTACAGTCAAGTCTGGTTTGTTTGTCAACGAGTTACAGTCAAGTCTGGTTTGTTTGTCAACGTGTTACAGTCAAGTCTGGTTTGTTTATCAACGAGTTACAGTCAAGTCTGGTTTGTTTGTCAACGAGTTACAGTCAAGTCTGGTTTGTTTGTCAACGAGTTACAATCAAGTCTGGTTTGTTTGTCAACGTGTTACAGTCAAGTCTGGTTTGTTTGTCAACGAGTTACAGTCAAGTCTGGTTTGTTTGTCAACGTGTTACAGTCAAGTCTGGTTTGTTTATCAACGAGTTACAGTCAAGTCTGGTTTGTTTGTCAACGAGTTACAGTCAAGTCTGGTTTGTTTGTCAACGAGTTACAGTCAAGTCTGGTTTGTTTGTCAACGAGTTACAGTCAAGTCTGGTTTGTTTGTCAACGAGTTACAGTCAAGTCTGGTTATTTGTCAACTTGTTACAGTCAAGTCTGGTTTGTTTGTCAACGAGTTACAGTCAAGTCTGGTTTGTTTGTCAACGAGTTACAGTCAAGTCTGGTTTGTTTGTCAACATGTTACAGTCAAGTCTGGTTTGTTTGTCAACGAGTTACAGTCAAGTCTGGTTTGTTTGTCTACGTGTTACAGTCAAGTCTGGTTTGTTTGTCAACATGTTACAGTCAAGTCTGGTTTGTTTGTCAACGAGTTACAGTCAAGTCTGGTTTGTCTGTCAACATGTTACAGTCAAGTCTGGTTTGTTTGTCAACATGTTACAGTCAAGTCTGGTTTGTTTGTCAACGAGTTACAGTCAAGTCTGGTTTGTTTGTCAACGAGTTACAGTCAAGTCTGGTTTGTTTGTCAACGTGTTACAGTCAAGTCTGGTTTGTTTGTCAACGTGTTACAGTCAAGTCTGGTATGTTTGTCAACGTGTTAAAGTCAAGTCTGGTTTGTTTGTCAACGTGTTACAGTCAAGTCTGGTTTGTTTGTCAACGAGTTACAGTCAAGTCTGGTTTGTTTGTCAACGTGTTACAGTCAAGTCTGGTTTGTTTGTCAACGTGTTAAAGTCAAGTCTGGTTTGTTTGTCAACGTGTTAAAGTCAAGTCTGGTTTGTTTGTCAACGAGTTACAGTCAAGTCTGGTTTGTTTGTCAACGTGTTACAGTCAAGTCTGGTTTGTTTGTCAACGTGTTACAGTCAAGTCTGGTTTGTTTGTCAACGAGTTACAGTCAAGTCTGGTTTGTTTGTCAACGAGTTACAGTCAAGTCTGGTTTGTTTGTCAACGTATTACAGTCAAGTCTGGTTTGTTTGTCAACGAGTTATAGTCAAGTCTGGTTTGTTTGTCAACGTGTTACAGTCAAGTCTGGTTTGTTTTTCAACTTGTTACAGTCAAGTCTGGTTTGTTTGTCAACGAGTTATAGTCAAGTCTGGTTTGTTTGTCAACGTGTTACAGTCAAGTCTGGTTTGTTTTTCAACGTGTTACAGTCAAGTCTGGTTTGTTTGTCAACGAGTTACAGTCAAGTCTGGTTTGTTTTTCAACGTGTTACAGTCAAGTCTGGTTTGTTTGTCAACGAGTTACAGTCAAGTCTGGTTTGTTTGTCAACGTGTTACAATCAAGTCTGGTTTGTTTGTCAACGTGTTACAATCAAGTCTGGTTTGTTTGTCAACGTGTTACAGTCAAGTCTGGTTTGTTTGTCAACGTGTTACAGTCAAGTCTGGTTTGTTTGTCAACGTGTTACAGTCAAGTCTGGTTTGTTTGTCAACGTGTTACAGTCAAGTCTGGTTTGTTTGTCAACGAGTTACAATCAAGTCTGGTTTGTTTGACAACGTGTTACAGTCAAGTCTGGTTTGTTTGTCAACGTGTTACAGTCAAGTCTGGTTTGTTTGTCAACGTGTTACAGTCAAGTCTGGTTTGTTTGTCAACGTGTTACAGTCAAGTCTGGTTTGTTTGTCAACGAGTTACAGTCAAGTCTGGTTTGTTTGTCAACGAGTTACAGTCAAGTCTGGTTTGTTTGTCAACGTGTTACAGTCAAGTCTGGTTTGTTTGTCAACGTGTTAAAGTCAAGTCTGGTTTGTTTGTCAACGTGTTACAGTCAAGTCTGGTTTGTTTGTCAACGAGTTACAGTCAAGTCTGGTTTGTTTGTCCACGTGTTAAAGTCAAGTCTGGTTTGTTTGTCAACGTGTTAAAGTCAAGTCTGGTTTGTTTGTCAACGAGTTACAGTCAAGTCTGGTTTGTTTGTCAACGAGTTACAGTCAAGTCTGGTTTGTTTGTCCACGTGTTACAGTCAAGTCTGGTTTGTTTGTCAACGTGTTAAAGTCAAGTCTGGTTTGTTTGTCAACGAGTTACAGTCAAGTCTGGTTTGTTTGTCAACGTGTTACAGTCAAGTCTGGTTTGTTTGTCAACATGTTACAGTCAAGTCTGGTTTGTTTTTCAACGAGTTACAGTCAAGTCTGGTTTGTTTGTCAACGTGTTACAGTCAAGTCTGGTTTGTTTGTCAACGAGTTACAGTCAAGTCTGGTTTGTTTATCAACGAGTTACAGTCAAATCTGGTTTGTTTGTCAACGTGTTACAGTCAAGTCTGGTTTGTTTGTCAACGAGTTACAGTCAAGTCTGGTTTGTTTGTCAACGTGTTACAGTCAAGTCTGGTTTGTTTATCAACGAGTTACAGTCAAGTCTGGTTTGTTTGTCAACGAGTTACAGTCAAGTCTGGTTTGTTTGTCAACGAGTTACAATCAAGTCTGGTTTGTTTGTCAACGTGTTACAGTCAAGTCTGGTTTGTTTGTCAACGAGTTACAGTCAAGTCTGGTTTGTTTGTCAACGTGTTACAGTCAAGTCTGGTTTGTTTATCAACGAGTTACAGTCAAGTCTGGTTTGTTTGTCAACGAGTTACAGTCAAGTCTGGTTTGTTTGTCAACGAGTTACAGTCAAGTCTGGTTTGTTTGTCAACGAGTTACAGTCAAGTCTGGTTTGTTTGTCAACGAGTTACAGTCAAGTCTGGTTATTTGTCAACTTGTTACAGTCAAGTCTGGTTTGTTTGTCAACGAGTTACAGTCAAGTCTGGTTTGTTTGTCAACGAGTTACAGTCAAGTCTGGTTTGTTTGTCAACATGTTACAGTCAAGTCTGGTTTGTTTGTCAACGAGTTACAGTCAAGTCTGGTTTGTTTGTCTACGTGTTACAGTCAAGTCTGGTTTGTTTGTCAACATGTTACAGTCAAGTCTGGTTTGTTTGTCAACGAGTTACAGTCAAGTCTGGTTTGTCTGTCAACATGTTACAGTCAAGTCTGGTTTGTTTGTCAACATGTTACAGTCAAGTCTGGTTTGTTTGTCAACGAGTTACAGTCAAGTCTGGTTTGTTTGTCAACGAGTTACAGTCAAGTCTGGTTTGTTTGTCAACGTGTTACAGTCAAGTCTGGTTTGTTTGTCAACGTGTTACAGTCAAGTCTGGTTTGTTTGTCAACGTGTTAAAGTCAAGTCTGGTTTGTTTGTCAACGTGTTACAGTCAAGTCTGGTTTGTTTGTCAACGAGTTACAGTCAAGTCTGGTTTGTTTGTCAACGTGTTACAGTCAAGTCTGGTTTGTTTGTCAACGTGTTAAAGTCAAGTCTGGTTTGTTTGTCAACGTGTTAAAGTCAAGTCTGGTTTGTTTGTCAACGAGTTACAGTCAAGTCTGGTTTGTTTGTCAACGTGTTACAGTCAAGTCTGGTTTGTTTGTCAACGTGTTACAGTCAAGTCTGGTTTGTTTGTCAACGAGTTACAGTCAAGTCTGGTTTGTTTGTCAACGAGTTACAGTCAAGTCTGGTTTGTTTGTCAACGTATTACAGTCAAGTCTGGTTTGTTTGTCAACGAGTTATAGTCAAGTCTGGTTTGTTTGTCAACGTGTTACAGTCAAGTCTGGTTTGTTTTTCAACTTGTTACAGTCAAGTCTGGTTTGTTTGTCAACGAGTTATAGTCAAGTCTGGTTTGTTTGTCAACGTGTTACAGTCAAGTCTGGTTTGTTTTTCAACGTGTTACAGTCAAGTCTGGTTTGTTTGTCAACGAGTTACAGTCAAGTCTGGTTTGTTTTTCAACGTGTTACAGTCAAGTCTGGTTTGTTTGTCAACGAGTTACAGTCAAGTCTGGTTTGTTTGTCAACGTGTTACAATCAAGTCTGGTTTGTTTGTCAACGTGTTACAATCAAGTCTGGTTTGTTTGTCAACGTGTTACAGTCAAGTCTGGTTTGTTTGTCAACGTGTTACAGTCAAGTCTGGTTTGTTTGTCAACGTGTTACAGTCAAGTCTGGTTTGTTTGTCAACGTGTTACAGTCAAGTCTGGTTTGTTTGTCAACGAGTTACAATCAAGTCTGGTTTGTTTGACAACGTGTTACAGTCAAGTCTGGTTTGTTTGTCAACGTGTTACAGTCAAGTCTGGTTTGTTTGTCAACGTGTTACAGTCAAGTCTGGTTTGTTTGTCAACGTGTTACAGTCAAGTCTGGTTTGTTTGTCAACGAGTTACAGTCAAGTCTGGTTTGTTTGTCAACGAGTTACAGTCAAGTCTGGTTTGTTTGTCAACGTGTTACAGTCAAGTCTGGTTTGTTTGTCAACGTGTTAAAGTCAAGTCTGGTTTGTTTGTCAACGTGTTACAGTCAAGTCTGGTTTGTTTGTCAACGAGTTACAGTCAAGTCTGGTTTGTTTGTCCACGTGTTAAAGTCAAGTCTGGTTTGTTTGTCAACGTGTTAAAGTCAAGTCTGGTTTGTTTGTCAACGAGTTACAGTCAAGTCTGGTTTGTTTGTCAACGAGTTACAGTCAAGTCTGGTTTGTTTGTCAACGAGTTACAGTCAAGTCTGGTTTGTTTGTCAACGAGTTACAGTCAAGTCTGGTTTGTTTGTCAACGAGTTACAGTCAAGTCTGGTTTGTTTGTCAACGAGTTACAGTCAAGTCTGGTTTGTTTGTCACTGAGTTACAGTCAAGTCTGGTTTGTTTGTCAACGAGTTATAGTCAAGTCTGGTTTGTTTGTCAACGAGTTACAGTCAAGTCTGGTTTGTTTTTCAACGTGTTACAGTCAAGTCTGGTTTGTTTGTCAACATGTTACAGTCAAGTCTGGTTTGTTTTTCAACGAGTTACAGTCAAGTCTGGTTTGTTTGTCAACGTGTTACAGTCAAGTCTGGTTTGTTTGTCAACGAGTTACAGTCAAGTCTGGTTTGTTTATCAACGAGTTACAGTCAAATCTGGTTTGTTTGTCAACGTGTTACAGTCAAGTCTGGTTTGTTTGTCAACGAGTTACAGTCAAGTCTGGTTTGTTTGTCAACGTGTTACAGTCAAGTCTGGTTTGTTTATCAACGAGTTACAGTCAAGTCTGGTTTGTTTGTCAACGAGTTACAGTCAAGTCTGGTTTGTTTGTCAACGAGTTACAATCAAGTCTGGTTTGTTTGTCAACGTGTTACAGTCAAGTCTGGTTTGTTTGTCAACGAGTTACAGTCAAGTCTGGTTTGTTTGTCAACGTGTTACAGTCAAGTCTGGTTTGTTTATCAACGAGTTACAGTCAAGTCTGGTTTGTTTGTCAACGAGTTACAGTCAAGTCTGGTTTGTTTGTCAACGAGTTACAGTCAAGTCTGGTTTGTTTGTCAACGAGTTACAGTCAAGTCTGGTTTGTTTGTCAACGAGTTACAGTCAAGTCTGGTTATTTGTCAACTTGTTACAGTCAAGTCTGGTTTGTTTGTCAACGAGTTACAGTCAAGTCTGGTTTGTTTGTCAACGAGTTACAGTCAAGTCTGGTTTGTTTGTCAACATGTTACAGTCAAGTCTGGTTTGTTTGTCAACGAGTTACAGTCAAGTCTGGTTTGTTTGTCTACGTGTTACAGTCAAGTCTGGTTTGTTTGTCAACATGTTACAGTCAAGTCTGGTTTGTTTGTCAACGAGTTACAGTCAAGTCTGGTTTGTCTGTCAACATGTTACAGTCAAGTCTGGTTTGTTTGTCAACATGTTACAGTCAAGTCTGGTTTGTTTGTCAACGAGTTACAGTCAAGTCTGGTTTGTTTGTCAACGAGTTACAGTCAAGTCTGGTTTGTTTGTCAACGTGTTACAGTCAAGTCTGGTTTGTTTGTCAACGTGTTACAGTCAAGTCTGGTTTGTTTGTCAACGTGTTAAAGTCAAGTCTGGTTTGTTTGTCAACGTGTTACAGTCAAGTCTGGTTTGTTTGTCAACGAGTTACAGTCAAGTCTGGTTTGTTTGTCAACGTGTTACAGTCAAGTCTGGTTTGTTTGTCAACGTGTTAAAGTCAAGTCTGGTTTGTTTGTCAACGTGTTAAAGTCAAGTCTGGTTTGTTTGTCAACGAGTTACAGTCAAGTCTGGTTTGTTTGTCAACGTGTTACAGTCAAGTCTGGTTTGTTTGTCAACGTGTTACAGTCAAGTCTGGTTTGTTTGTCAACGAGTTACAGTCAAGTCTGGTTTGTTTGTCAACGAGTTACAGTCAAGTCTGGTTTGTTTGTCAACGTATTACAGTCAAGTCTGGTTTGTTTGTCAACGAGTTATAGTCAAGTCTGGTTTGTTTGTCAACGTGTTACAGTCAAGTCTGGTTTGTTTTTCAACTTGTTACAGTCAAGTCTGGTTTGTTTGTCAACGAGTTATAGTCAAGTCTGGTTTGTTTGTCAACGTGTTACAGTCAAGTCTGGTTTGTTTTTCAACGTGTTACAGTCAAGTCTGGTTTGTTTGTCAACGAGTTACAGTCAAGTCTGGTTTGTTTTTCAACGTGTTACAGTCAAGTCTGGTTTGTTTGTCAACGAGTTACAGTCAAGTCTGGTTTGTTTGTCAACGTGTTACAATCAAGTCTGGTTTGTTTGTCAACGTGTTACAATCAAGTCTGGTTTGTTTGTCAACGTGTTACAGTCAAGTCTGGTTTGTTTGTCAACGTGTTACAGTCAAGTCTGGTTTGTTTGTCAACGAGTTACAGTCAAGTCTGGTTTGTTTGTCAACGAGTTACAGTCAAGTCTGGTTTGTTTGTCAACGTATTACAGTCAAGTCTGGTTTGTTTGTCAACGTGTTACAATCAAGTCTGGTTTGTTTGTCAACGTGTTACAATCAAGTCTGGTTTGTTTGTCAACGTGTTACAGTCAAGTCTGGTTTGTTTGTCAACGAGTTACAGTCAAGTCTGGTTTGTTTGTCAACGTATTACAGTCAAGTCTGGTTTGTTTGTCAACGAGTTATAGTCAAGTCTGGTTTGTTTGTCAACGTGTTACAGTCAAGTCTGGTTTGTTTTTCAACTTGTTACAGTCAAGTCTGGTTTGTTTGTCAACGAGTTATAGTCAAGTCTGGTTTGTTTGTCAACGTGTTACAGTCAAGTCTGGTTTGTTTTTCAACGTGTTACAGTCAAGTCTGGTTTGTTTGTCAACGAGTTACAGTCAAGTCTGGTTTGTTTTTCAACGTGTTACAGTCAAGTCTGGTTTGTTTGTCAACGAGTTACAGTCAAGTCTGGTTTGTTTGTCAACGTGTTACAATCAAGTCTGGTTTGTTTGTCAACGTGTTACAATCAAGTCTGGTTTGTTTGTCAACGTGTTACAGTCAAGTCTGGTTTGTTTGTCAACGTGTTACAGTCAAGTCTGGTTTGTTTGTCAACGTGTTACAGTCAAGTCTGGTTTGTTTGTCAACGTGTTACAGTCAAGTCTGGTTTGTTTGTCAACGAGTTACAATCAAGTCTGGTTTGTTTGACAACGTGTTACAGTCAAGTCTGGTTTGTTTGTCAACGTGTTACAGTCAAGTCTGGTTTGTTTGTCAACGTGTTACAGTCAAGTCTGGTTTGTTTGTCAACGTGTTACAGTCAAGTCTGGTTTGTTTGTCAACGAGTTACAGTCAAGTCTGGTTTGTTTGTCAACGAGTTACAGTCAAGTCTGGTTTGTTTGTCAACGTGTTACAGTCAAGTCTGGTTTGTTTGTCAACGTGTTAAAGTCAAGTCTGGTTTGTTTGTCAACGTGTTACAGTCAAGTCTGGTTTGTTTGTCAACGAGTTACAGTCAAGTCTGGTTTGTTTGTCCACGTGTTAAAGTCAAGTCTGGTTTGTTTGTCAACGTGTTAAAGTCAAGTCTGGTTTGTTTGTCAACGAGTTACAGTCAAGTCTGGTTTGTTTGTCAACGAGTTACAGTCAAGTCTGGTTTGTTTGTCCACGTGTTAAAGTCAAGTCTGGTTTGTTTGTCAACGTGTTAAAGTCAAGTCTGGTTTGTTTGTCAACGAGTTACAGTCAAGTCTGGTTTGTTTGTCAACGAGTTACAGTCAAGTCTGGTTTGTTTGTCAACGAGTTACAGTCAAGTCTGGTTTGTTTGTCAACGAGTTACAGTCAAGTCTGGTTTGTTTGTCAACGAGTTACAGTCAAGTCTGGTTTGTTTGTCAACGAGTTACAGTCAAGTCTGGTTTGTTTGTCAACGTGTTAAAGTCAAGTCTGGTTTGTTTGTCAACGAGTTACAGTCAAGTCTGGTTTGTTTGTCAACGTGTTAAAGTCAAGTCTGGTTTGTTTGTCAACGAGTTACAGTCAAGTCTGGTTTGTTTGTCAACGTGTTACAGTCAAGTCTGGTTTGTTTGTCAACGTGTTAAAGTCAAGTCTGGTTTGTTTGTCAACGAGTTACAGTCAAGTCTGGTTTGCTTGTCCACGTGTTAAAGTCAAGTCTGGTTTGTTTGTCAACGAGTTACAGTCAAGTCTGGTTTGTTTGTCAACGAGTTACAGTCAAGTCCGGTTTGTTTGTCCACGTGTTAAAGTCAAGTCTGGTTTGTTTGTCAACGTGTTAAAGTCAAGTCTGGTTTGTTTGTCAACGAGTTACAGTCAAGTCTGGTTTGTTTGTCAACGTGTTACAGTCAAGTCTGGTTTGTTTGTCAACGTGTTACAGTCAAGTCTGGTTTGTTTGTCAACGAGTTATAGTCAAGTCTGGTTTGTTTGTCAACGAGTTACAGTCAAGTCTGGTTTGTTTGTCAACGAGTTACAGTCAAGTCTGGTTTGTTTGTCAACGAGTTACAGTCAAGTCTGGTTTGTTTGTCAACGAGTTACAGTCAAGTCTGGTTTGTTTGTCAACGAGTTACAGTCAAGTCTGGTTTGTTTGTCAACGAGTTACAGTCAAGTCTGGTTTGTTTGTCAACGTGTTACAGTCAAGTCTGGTTTGTTTGTCAACGTGTTAAAGTCAAGTCTGGTTTGTTTGTCAACGTGTTACAGTCAAGTCTGGTTTGTTTGTCAACGAGTTACAGTCAAGTCTGGTTTGTTTGTCAACGTGTTACAATCAAGTCTGGTTTGTTTGTCAACGTGTTACAGTCAAGTCTGGTTTGTTTGTCAACGTGTTACAATCAAGTCTGGTTTGTTTGTCAACGAGTTACAGTCAAGTCTGGTTTGTTTGTCAACGTGTTACAGTCAAGTCTGGTTTGTTTGTCAACGTGTTACAGTCAAGTCTGGTTTGTTTGTCAACGTGTTACAGTCAAGTCTGGTTTGTTTGACAACGTGTTACAGTCAAGTCTGGTTTGTTTGTCAACAGCGTGTCCAGGATTAATGGTTAGACATAGAAGTGAAAACTTTTTTCACATGAACTTATAGATGTTTTGATGATTCATGTATTCCTTAGTTCGTTCATACTACATCCACTTTTACCCTCAATGACGTTCTATCCATCCATCCATCCATCATCCATCCATCCATCTATATATCCATCCATTCATCTATCTCTATATCCATCCATCTATCCATCCATCCATCTACTTATATCCATCCATCCATCCATCTATATCTATCCATCCATCCATCCATCTATATCTATCCATCTATCCATATATTCATCTATCTATATCTATCATCCATCTATCTATCCACCTATATCATCCATCCATCTATCCATCCATCCATCCATCCATCCATATCTATATCTATACCCATCCATCTATCTATATCTATCCATCCATCCATCTATCCATCCATCAATATCTATCCATCCATCCATCCATCCATCTATATCTATATCTATATCTATATCTATATCTATATCTTTATCTATATCCATCCATCTATCTATATCCATCCATCCATCCATCAGTCCATCAATCTATATCTATATCTATATCTATATCTATATCTATATCCATCCATCCATCAATCTATATCTATATCTATATCTATTATTCTATTCATGAACGACAACAAAGTTTTTCTAGAACCTTTTAAGATAAGATTTAAGATCAAGAGTGAAAGTGATGCAGGAATGTTTGTCCAGATCCATAAATGTGAAAAATAGTTTGTTTTTTTAGTTTCCTGCTGAAAATCAAACATGTCATATGTTTGCAAATATATATATTCAAGCTTCAGTTCAGTATCTGTTGACTATATTTGCTATGAAGGGTGTGTTAGTGTTGAGGGGCGCGAGTGCATCCTTGTGTGTGTACGTGTGCATGTGTGTGTACGTGTGTACGTGTGCATGTGTGTGTACGTGTGTGTACGTGTGCATGTGTGTACGTGTGCATGTGTGTGTACGTGTGCATGTGTGTGTACGTGTGTGTACGTGTGCATGTGTGTGTACGTGTGCATGTGTGTGTACGTGTGCATGTGTGTGTACATGTGCATGTGTGTGTACGTGTGCATGTGTGTGTACGTGTGCATGTGTGTGTACGTGTGTGTACGTGTGCATGTGTGTGTACGTGTGCATGTGTGTGTACGTGTGCATGTGTGTGTACATGTGCATGTGTGTGTACGTGTGCATGTGTGTGTACGTGTGCATGTGTGTGTACGTGGGGGTGTGTGTGTACGTGGGGGTGTGTGTGTACGTGTGCATGTGTGTGTACGTGTGCATGTGTGTGTACGTGTGCATGTGTGTGTACGTGTGCATGTGTACAGATAGCCATCTAGGTGTGATATCATCACCAGCATGTCTGGCTCAGGCGTCTCTCACCAGGACCACCCGAGCGAAACATTTCTTGAAACTTTCATCTTTCATTTTCACACGAGAACTCGTTGCTACAGTGAGTCGCTCATAAAACGTGGTAACAAAGAGGCTGACCTCCCTCGTGACCCCCCTTTGTCTCGCTGCCGATGGTTCCTTCCTGACTTCCTCGCCACCAGATAAGAGGTCGCGTCGGCCTCTTCGCCGGAGCGTTCGTCTTCATCAAGATATCGTCGTCTGCGAGAACGACGTGGAAAAGAGAGTTTCATGAAAGGAGACGTTGGAGGGCGAGCGAGGGCGAGCGAGGGCGAGCGAGGGCGAGCGAGGGCGAGCGAGGGCGAGCGAGGGCGAGCGAGGGCGGGCGAGGGCGAGCGAGGGCGGGCGAGCGAACACTCTTTTTAACACTTGATTGAATGGACTCACGCTGTGTGGTCTGAGGCTGGTGGTCCGGCCGACGTCAGGCGTGACGTTTCCTGCTGGAGGAGCAGGAGGAGGAAGTGACATCATTGGTTTCATTAGGAAGAGATTCTCAGCAGAAGAAATATTCACTTTTCAAATTGACGTTTAAAAGAAAAAGGAAACAAGAGAAAATCTACAATAAAGTCTCTGATCTCGACACGAGCCGCTGGAGGAACGAGTTCATGATCTGGTTTAAGATAATGTTAGCAGGTGATGGTTAATGAAGTATTTCACATGATTCTCTACTACTATTCACCAGAATGAAGGACTGAACAAATATAAACACAGAATGAAGGACTGAACAAATGTTAACACAGAATGAAGGACTGAACAAATGTTAACACAGAATGAAGGACTGAACAAATATAAACACAGAATGAAGGACTGAACAAATATAAACACAGAATGAAGGACTGAACAAATGTTAACACAGAATGAAGGACTGAACAAATATAAACACAGAATGAAGGACTGAACAAATATAAACACAGAATGAAGGACTGAACAAATGTTAACACAGAATGAAGGACTGAACAAATATAAACACAGAATGAAGGACTGAACAAATATAAACACAGAATGAAGGACTGAACAAATGTTAACACAGAATGAAGGACTGAACAAATATAAACACAGAATGAAGGACTGAACAAATGTTAACACAGAATGAAGGACTGAACAAATATAAACACAGAATGAAGGACTGAACAAATATAAACACAGAATGAAGGACTGAACAAATATAAACACAGAATGAAGGACTGAACAAATATAAACACAGAATGAAGGACTGAACAAATGTAAACACAGAATGAAGGACTGAACAAATGTAAACACAGAATGAAGGACTGAACAAATGTAAACACAGAATGAAGGACTGAACAAATGTAAACACAGAATGAAGGACTGAACAAATATAAACACAGAATGAAGGACTGAACAAATGTAAACACAGAATGAAGGACTGAACAAATATAAACACAGAATGAAGGACTGAACAAATATAAACACAGAATGAAGGACTGAACAAATATAAACACAGAATGAAGGACTGAACAAATGTAAACACAGAATGAAGGACTGAACAAATGTTAACACAGAATGAAGGACTGAACAAATATAAACACAGAATGAAGGACTGAACAAATATAAACACAGAATGAAGGACTGAACAAATATAAACACAGAATGAAGGACTGAACAAATATAAACACAGAATGAAGGACTGAACAAATGTAAACACAGAATGAAGGACTGAACAAATGTAAACACAGAATGAAGGACTGAACAAATGTAAACACAGAATGAAGGACTGAACAAATGTAAACACAGAATGAAGGACTGAACAAATATAAACACAGAATGAAGGACTGAACAAATGTAAACACAGAATGAAGGACTGAACAAATATAAACACAGAATGAAGGACTGAACAAATATAAACACAGAATGAAGGACTGAACAAATATAAACACAGAATGAAGGACTGAACAAATGTAAACACAGAATGAAGGACTGAACAAATGTTAACACAGAATGAAGGACTGAACAAATGTTAACACAGAATGAAGGACTGAACAAATATAAACACAGAATGAAGGACTGAACAAATGTAAACACAGAATGAAGGACTGAACAAATATAAACACAGAATGAAGGACTGAACAAATATAAACACAGAATGAAGGACTGAACAAATGTAAACACAGAATGAAGGACTGAACAAATATAAACACAGAATGAAGGACTGAACAAATATAAACACAGATGGAAGGACTGAACAAATATAAACACAGAATGAAGGACTGAACAAATATAAACACAGAATGAAGGACTGAACAAATGTAAACACAGAATGAAGGACTGAACAAATGTAAACACAGAATGAAGGACTGAACAAATGTTAACACAGAATGAAGGACTGAACAAATATAAACACAGAATGAAGGACTGAACAAATGTAAACACAGAATGAAGGACTGAACAAATATAAACACAGAATGAAGGACTGAACAAATATAAACACAGAATGAAGGACTGAACAAATGTAAACACAGAATGAAGGACTGAACAAATATAAACACAGAATGAAGGACTGAACAAATATAAACACAGATGGAAGGACTGAACAAATATAAACACAGAATGAAGGACTGAACAAATATAAACACAGAATGAAGGACTGAACAAATGTAAACACAGAATGAAGGACTGAACAAATGTTAACACAGAATGAAGGACTGAACAAATGTTAACACAGAATGAAGGACTGAACAAATATAAACACAGAATGAAGGACTGAACAAATATAAACACAGAATGAAGGACTGAACAAATATAAACACAGAATGAAGGACTAAACAAATATAAACACAGAATGAAGGACTGAACAAATATAAACACAGAATGAAGGACTGAACAAATATAAACACAGAATGAAGGACTGAACAAATGTAAACACAGAATGAAGGACTGAACAAATATAAACACAGAATGAAGGACTGAACAAATATAAACACAGAATGAAGGACTGAACAAATGTAAACACAGAATGAAGGACTGAACAAATGTAAACACAGAATGAAGGACTGAACAAATGTAAACACAGAATGAAGGACTTAACAAATGTAAACACAGAATGAAGGACTGAACAAATATAAACACAGAATGAAGGACTGAACAAATATAAACACAGAATGAAGGACTAAACAAATATAAACACAGAATGAAGGACTGAACAAATATAAACACAGAATGAAGGACTGAACAAATATAAACACAGATCCATAAATGTTATTAAAATATAAAACATCTGCTTTTCTAGTTTGGGAAAAATGCAAAGTTAATGTCGAAGTCGACGTCTTAACAAATACTTCAGAAGATTCAACAAAGATTCAGAAGAAGATTCAGAATAAGATTCAGAATAAAATTCAGAAGAAGATTCAGAAGAAGATTCAGAATAAGATTCAGAAGAAGATTCAGAATAAAATTCAGAAGAAGATTCAGAAGAAGATTCAGAATAAGATTCAGAATAAAATTCAGAAGAAGATTCAGAATAAGATTCAGAAGGAGATTCAGAATAAAATTCAGAAGAAGATTCAGAAGAAGATTCAGAAGAAGATTCAGAATAAAATTCAGAAGAAGATTCAGAAGAAGATTCAGAATAAAATTCAGAAGAAGATTCAGAAGAAGATTCAGAATAAGATTCAGAATAAAATTCAGAAGAAGATTCAGAATAAGATTCAGAATAAGACTCAGAATAAGACTCAGAATAAGACTGTGTGTACACAGTACATGTACACACAGAGCATGTACACAGTACATGTTCTGTGTGTACACAGTACATGTACACAGAGCATGTACACAGTACATGTACACAGAACATGTACACAGAACATGTACACAGTACATGTACACAGAACATGTACACAGTACATGTACATAGAGCATGTACACAGTGCATGTACACAGAACATGTACACAGAACATGTACACAGTACATGTACACAGAGCATGTACACAGTACATGTACACAGAACATGTACACAGAACATGTACACAGTACATGTACACAGAACATGTACACAGTACATGTACACAGAGCATGTACACAGTACATGTACACAGAACATGTACACAGAACATGTACACAGAACATGTACACAGAGCATGTATACAGAACATGTACACAGAACATGTACACAGAACATGTACACAGAACATGTACACAGAACATGTACACAGAACATGTACACAGACAGTAGTTTCACCATAAAAGTACTTAAAGATTAGAATAACTAAATTAAATAAAATCATTGAAACTAGAAACTGGATTGAGAAGAAGATTGAGAAGAAGATTGAGAAGAAGATTCAGAAGAAGATTCAGAAGACGATTCAGAAGAAGATAAACGAGAAAAGCTTCATATTAACGTGTGAAACATAACGTTTAGATTCCAGTGCGTCTGAATCGCTGCGATCTCTTGAACCTGTAGCTTGAAACCCCGGCGATGTGTTCACGTCTCAGCATGTAGCTTCTGCAGACCCACACTCAAGCGCACACTTCACCCGCATCTGTGTGCGACTTTGTATCCCATGTTGCCATGACAACCTGTTGCCGTTTCCCTTTTTGTTCAACGACTCACACCGACGCAGGAGTGGGAGCGAGAATGGAGGAGGTCTTTGTCCTTGTTCATCTCAACCCACGGCTCTCTCACCTGCTCCCACCTGATCCCACCTGTGCTCACCTGCTCCCAGCTGATCCCACCTGTGCTCACCTGCTCCCAGCTGATCCCACCTGTGCTCACCTGCTCTCACCTGATCCCACCTGTGCTCACCTGTGCTCACCTGCTCCCACCTCTGCTCACCTGCTCTCACCTGATCCCACCTGTGCTCACCTGCTCTCACCTGATCCCACCTGTGCTCACCTGTGCTCACCTGCTCCCACCTCATCCCACCTGTGCTCACCTGCTCTCACCTGATCCCACCTGTGCTCACCTGCTCTCACCTGATCCCACCTGTGCTCACCTGCTCTCACCTGATCCCACCTGTGCTCACCTGCTCTCACCTGATCCTACCTGTGCTCACCTGCTCTCACCTGATCCCACCTGTGCTCACCTGATCCCACCTGTGCTCACCTGCTCTCACCTGATCCCACCTGTGCTCACCTGCTCTCACCTGATCCCACCTGTGCTCACCTGCTCTCACCTGATCCCACCTGTGCTCACCTGCTCTCACCTGATCCCACCTGTGCTCACCTGCTCCCACCTGATCCCACCTGTGCTCACTTGCTCTCACCTGCTCCCACCTCATCCCACCTGTGCTCACCTGCTCCCACCTGTGCTCACCTGCTCTCACCTGATCCCACCTGTGCTCACCTGTGCTCACCTGCTCCCACCTCATCCCACCTGTGCTCACCTGCTCCCACCTGTGCTCACCTGCTCCCACCTCTGCTCACCTGCTCTCACCTGATCCCACCTGTGCTCACCTGTGCTCACCTGCTCCCACCTCATCCCACCTGTGCTCACCTGCTCTCACCTGATCCCACCTGTGCTCACCTGCTCTCACCTGATCCCACCTGTGCTCACCTGATCCCACCTGTGCTCACCTGCTCTCACCTGATCCCACCTGTGCTCACCTGCTCTCACCTGATCCCACCTGTGCTCACCTGATCCCACCTGTGCTCACCTGTGCTCACCTGCTCTCACCTGATCCCACCTGTGCTCACCTGCTCTCACCTGATCCCACCTGTGCTCACCTGCTCCCACCTGCTCCCACCTGCTCTCACCTGCTCTCACCTGTGCTCACCTGCTCTCACCTGATCCCACCTGTGCTCACCTGCTCTCACCTGATCCCACCTGTGCTCACCTGATCCCACCTGTGCTCATCTGCTCTCACCTGATCCCACCTGTGCTCACCTGTGCTCACCTGCTCTCACCTGATCCCACCTGCTCTCACCTGATCCCACCTGCTCCCACCTGCTCTCACCTGTGGGGCTCAGTGTGGGCCGAGCGAGCGACTGGACCCCCTGCAGGGAAGCATGTCTGAGGTCGTGTTCTTGGGAAGCGAACAAATATAATCAAGTTACCTTTAGAATGAAAACCATTGTTGTGACACAGACTGACCTGCCAGTGTTTGTAGGCCATGTTGTGTATTTGCATTAAATATAGAAGTCATAGAAATATTCTATTACATTTTTGAAGACCCAATACTTCTGTAGTTC
>NC_141824.1:1407901-1418451 GCF_982586985.1 Callionymus lyra
GATGTTCTTTATTCTCACAGAAATAGACACTTTTTTAACGACTACATTCAAATAGTCAAATGTTTCCTTCACACAAACCGAAGTCAAGCAACAGTATTTTAATATTCTACGTTTGTTTTTTTAACTGAGGGCTGTTTAAAAAAGGTCAAAGGTCACATGTTGATCCCGGGCCACAGTTTTCTTAACCCAATGTCATTGATAGAACATATTTGACGTCACTTTAATATCGCTGTAAACACTTGATTGTATAAAGTTATGGTTTACAGCCGCTCAGAGCATATGAGCTGTGAGAGCAGTGTAATAACAGTGTAATAACAGTACAATAACAGTGTAATAACAGTACAATAACAGAGGAATAACAGTGTAATAACTGAGGAATAACAGTGTAATAACAGAGGAATAACAGTACAATATCAGAGGAATAACAGTGTAATAACAGTGTAATAACAGAGGAATAACAGATGAATAACAGTGTAATAACAGAGGAATAACAATGTAATAACAGAGGAATAACAGAGGAATAACAGAGGAATAACAATGTAATAACAGAGGAATAACAGATGAATAACAGTGTAATAACAGAGGAATAACAGTGCAATAACAGATGAATAACAGAGGAATAACAGATGAATAACAGAGGAATAACAGTGTAATAACAGACGAATAACAGACGAATAACAGACGAATAACAGTGTAATAACAGTGTAATAACAGAGGAATAACTGTGTAATAACAGTAATAACAGAGGAATAACAGTGTAATAACAGAGGAATAAAAATGTAATAACAGAGGAATAACAATGTAATAACAGAGGAATAACAGATGCATAACAGTGTAATAACAGTGTAATAACAGTGTATTAACAGTACAATAACAGATGAATAACAGAGGAATAACAGATGAATAACAGATGAATAACATATGAATAGCAGTGTAATAACAGAGGAATAACAGAGGAATAACAATGTAATAACAGAGGATTAAATGTGTAACAACAGATGAATAATAGTGTAATAACAGATGAATAACAGAGGAATAACAGATGAATAACAGTGTAATAACAGTGTATTAACAGTACAATAACAGAGGAATAACAGTGTAATAACAGAGGAATAACAGTTTAATAACAGTGTAATAACAGAGGAATAACAGATGAATAACAGTGTAATAACAGAGGAATAACAGAGGAATAACAGTGTAATAACAGAGGAATAACTGTGTAATAACAGAGGAATAACAGTGTAATAACAGAGGAATAACAGCGTAATAACAGAGGAATAACAGTGCAATACCAGAGGAATAACATAGGAATAACAGAGAATGACATAGGAATAACAGTGTAATAACATAGGAATAACAGTGTAATAACAGATGAATAACAGTGTAATAACAGAGGAATAACAGTGTAATAACAGTGCAATAACAGAGGAATAACAGATGAATAACAGTGTAATAACAGAGGAATAACTGTGTAATAACAGAGGAATAACAGTGCAATACCAGAGGAATAACAGTGTAATAACATAGGAATGACAGTGTAATAACAGTGCAATAACAGTGTAATAACAGTGCAATAACAGAGGAATAAGCTCATTAAAATGACTGACAATAGATATTAAGTCACAAACGAAAATGATGTGGTTTTAAGGAGATCAAATTTTTGACAACTATCTTGCAGGATCTGTGTTTCTCAGTCTGGGAAGCGTCTTTGAAAGACTGTCTAGACAGCTTTTGTGCAACATCTCTTATTAGATCACTCACTGGCCACAAAAGACATAATACCTGAGCCTGGTATTATCCACGTGTCGGTGTCAGAGACGTTCTTGCCCGAGAACAGGAAATACATGCAGATCTGAAATGTAATTACTGATGTTACTTGATCTTTAATCCTTTACAATCTGGCATTTGTTCGGCGGGTTTATGCCTCAGTGCCGAGGACAAAGAGATCAGCTCGTGTCTGTCGGTGCGTCTGAGAGACGAATCACTGTTGCTGCTCGCAGAGGACCAGCGTTTTCATTTGTTTATTCGCATTTTCAGCGAATCTCTCGTATCTGATGGTCGGCCTCAGCCGCGGATCACGGCAGCTCAACATGTGCTGCTAAGCCTTAATTATTAAGGAAGGATCCTCGGCAACGTGGCACGACTAACCTTTTGAACTGAGCTCAGACGAGCCGGGCTCGCATGCTCTCTCTGGCGTACATGCTGGTGGAGGCACGAACACTCCATATGGCTCGTGACCTTTTGAACTCGTGACAGACGAGAGTGAGAGGAGCTCACATGAGCGTGTTCACCAGAACATACATGAGCGTGTTCACCAGAACATACATGAGCGTGTTCACCAGAACACACATGAGCGTGTTCACCAGAACATACATGAGCGTGTTCACCAGAACACACATGAGCGTGTTCACCAGAACATACATGAACGTGTTCACCAGAACATACATGAGCGTGTTCACCAGAACATACATGAGCGTGTTCACCAGAACATACATGAGCGTGTTCACCAGAACATACATGAGCGTGTTCACCAGAACATACATGAGCGTGTTCACCAGAACATACATGAGCGTGTTCACCAGAACATACATGAGAGTGTTCACCAGAACATACATGAGCGTGTTCACTAGAACACACATGAGCGTGTTCACCAGAACATACATGAGCGTGTGTTCATCAGAACATACATGAGCGTGTTCACCAGAACATACATGAGCGTGTGTTCATCAGAACATACATGAGCGTGTTCACCAGAACATACATGAGCGTGTTCACCAGAACATACATGAGCGTGTTCACCAGAACATACATGAGCGTGTTCACCAGAACATACATGAGCGTGTTCACCAGAACATACATGAGCGTGTTCACCAGAACATACATGAGCGTGTTCACCAGAACATACATGAGCGTGTTCACCAGAACACACATGAGCGTGTTCACCAGAACATACATGAGCGTGTTCACCAGAACACACATGAGCGTGTTCACCAGAACATACATGAACGTGTTCACCAGAACATACATGAGCGTGTTCACCAGAACATACATGAGCGTGTTCACCAGAACATACATGAGCGTGTTCACCAGAACATACATGAGCGTGTTCACCAGAACATACATGAGCGTGTTCACCAGAACATACATGAGCGTGTTCACCAGAACATACATGAGAGTGTTCACCAGAACATACATGAGCGTGTTCACTAGAACACACATGAGCGTGTTCACCAGAACATACATGAGCGTGTGTTCATCAGAACATACATGAGCGTGTTCACCAGAACATACATGAGCGTGTGTTCATCAGAACATACATGAGCGTGTTCACCAGAACATACATGAGCGTGTGTTCATCAGAACATACATGAGCGTGTTCACCAGAACATACATGAGCGTGTTCACCAGAACATACATGAGCGTGTTCACCAGAACATACATGAGCGTGTGTTCACCAGAACATACATGAGCGTGTTCACCAGAACATACATGAGCGTGTGTTCATCAGAACATACATGAACGTGTTCACCAGAACATACATGAGCGTGTTCACCAGAACATACATGAGCGTGTTCACCAGAACATACATGAGCGTGTTCACCAGAACACACATGAGCGTGTTCACCAGAACACACATGAGCGTGTTCACCAGAACATACATGATCGTGCAGCAGCACTTCATCTTGAGTTTGTTTTTTATATCTGAACAAGAATGTGAGCGAATAACACTCGATTATTACTCATTTCAACAACATTGATAGAATTGAATCAATTTGTAGTTGGTAGTCTATGTAACATTTAGTCTACGTAACATTTAGTCTACGTAACATTTAGTCTATGTAACATTTAGTCTACGTAACATTTAGTCTACGTAACATTTAGTCTACGTAAAATTTAGTCTATGTAACATTTGGTCTACGAAATATTTAGTCTACGAAACATTTCGTCTACAAAAAATGTAGTACGTAACATTTAGTCTACGTAACATTTAGTCTGTGAAATATTTAGTCTACGAAACATTTAGTCTAAGAAACATTTAGTCTACGAAACATTAAGTCTATGTAACATTTAGTCTATGTAACATTTAGTCTACGAAACATTTAGTCTACGTAACATTTAGTCTATGTAACATTTAGTCTACGTAACATTTAGTCTATGTAACATTTAGTCTACGTAACATTTGGTCTATGTAACATTTAGTCTACGTAACATTTAGTCTACGTAACATTTAGTCTACGAAATATTTAGTCTACGAAACATTTAGTCTAAGAAACATTTAGTCTACGAAACATTAAGTCTATGTAACATTTAGTCTACGTAACATTTAGTCTACGTAACATTTGGTCTATGTAACATTTAGTCTACGTAACATTTAGTCTATGTAACATTTGCTCTACGTTACATTTAGTCTATGTAACATTTGGTCTACGTAACATTTGGTCTATGTAACATTTAGTCTATGTAACATTTAGTCTACATAACATTTATTCTATGTAACATTTGCTCTACGTTACATTTAGTCTATGTAACATTTGGTCTACGTAACATTTGGTCTATGTAACATTTAGTCTATGTAACATTTGCTCTACGTAACATTTAGTCTATGTAACATTTGCTCTACGTAACATTTAGTCTATGTAACATTTGCTCTATGTAACATTTAGTCTATGTAACATTTGCTCTACGTTACATTTAGTCTATGTAACATTTGGTCTACGTAACATTTGGTCTATGTAACATTTAGTCTATGTAACATTTGCTCTACGTAACATTTAGTCTATGTAACATTTGCTCTACGTAACATTTAGTCTATGTAACATTTGCTCTATGTAACATTTAGTCTATGTAACATTTGGTCTATGTAACATTTAGTCTATGTAACATTTGGTCTATGTAACATTTGGTCTATGTAACATTTGCTCTACGTAACATTTAGTCTATGTAACATTTGGTCTACGTAACATTTAGTCTATGTAACATTTGGTCTACGTAACATTTGGTCTATGTAACATTTAGTCTATGTAACATTTGCTCTACGTAACATTTAGTCTATGTAACATTTGCTCTACGTAACATTTAGTCTATGTAACATTTGCTCTACGTAACATTTAGTCTATGTAACATTTAGTCTATGTAACATTTAGTCTATGTAACATTTGGTCTATGTAACATTTAGTCTATGTAACATTTGGTCTATGTAACATTTAGTCTATGTAACATTTGGTCTATGTAACATTTAGTCTATGTAACATTTAGTCTATGTAACATTTGGTCTATGTAACATTTAGTCTATGTAACATTTAGTCTATGTAACATTTAGTCTATGTAACATTTAGTCTACGTAACATTTAGTCTATGTAACATTTAGTCTATGTAACATTTAGTCTATGTAACATTTAGTCTATGTAACATTTAGTCTATGTAACATTTGGTCTATGTAACATTTAGTCTATGTAACATTTAGTCTATGTAACATTTAGTCTATGTAACATTTAGTCTATGTAACATTTAATCTATGTAACATTTGGTCTATGTAACATTTAGTCTATGTAACATTTAGTCTATGTAACATTTAGTCTATGTAACATTTAGTCTATGTAACATTTGGTCTATGTAACATTTAGTCTATGTAACATTTGGTCTATGTAACATTTAGTCTATGTAACATTTAGTCTATGTAACATTTAGTCTATGTAACATTTGGTCTATGTAACATTTAGTCTATGTAACATTTAGTCTATGTAACATTTAGTCTATGTAACATTTAGTCTATGTAACATTTAGTCTATGTAACATTTAGTCTATGTAACATTTAGTCTATGTAACATTTAGTCTATGTAACATTTAGTCTATGTAACATTTAGTCTACGTAACATTTAGTCTATGTAACATTTAGTCTACGTAACATTTGGTCTATGTAACATTTAGTCTACGTAACATTTAGTCTACGTAACATTTAGTCTACGAAATATTTAGTCTACGAAACATTTAGTCTAAGAAACATTTAGTCTACGAAACATTAAGTCTATGTAACATTTAGTCTACGTAACATTTAGTCTACGTAACATTTGGTCTATGTAACATTTAGTCTACGTAACATTTAGTCTATGTAACATTTGCTCTACGTAACATTTGGTCTATGTAACATTTAGTCTATGTAACATTTGCTCTACGTAACATTTAGTCTATGTAACATTTGCTCTACGTAACATTTAGTCTATGTAACATTTGCTCTATGTAACATTTAGTCTATGTAACATTTGCTCTACGTTACATTTAGTCTATGTAACATTTGGTCTACGTAACATTTGGTCTATGTAACATTTAGTCTATGTAACATTTGCTCTACGTAACATTTAGTCTATGTAACATTTGCTCTACGTAACATTTAGTCTATGTAACATTTGCTCTATGTAACATTTAGTCTATGTAACATTTGGTCTATGTAACATTTAGTCTATGTAACATTTGGTCTATGTAACATTTGGTCTATGTAACATTTGCTCTACGTAACATTTAGTCTATGTAACATTTGGTCTACGTAACATTTAGTCTATGTAACATTTGGTCTACGTAACATTTGGTCTATGTAACATTTAGTCTATGTAACATTTGCTCTACGTAACATTTAGTCTATGTAACATTTGCTCTACGTAACATTTAGTCTATGTAACATTTGCTCTACGTAACATTTAGTCTATGTAACATTTAGTCTATGTAACATTTAGTCTATGTAACATTTGGTCTATGTAACATTTAGTCTATGTAACATTTGGTCTATGTAACATTTAGTCTATGTAACATTTGGTCTATGTAACATTTAGTCTATGTAACATTTAGTCTATGTAACATTTGGTCTATGTAACATTTAGTCTATGTAACATTTAGTCTATGTAACATTTAGTCTATGTAACATTTAGTCTACGTAACATTTAGTCTATGTAACATTTAGTCTATGTAACATTTAGTCTATGTAACATTTAGTCTATGTAACATTTAGTCTATGTAACATTTGGTCTATGTAACATTTAGTCTATGTAACATTTAGTCTATGTAACATTTAGTCTATGTAACATTTAGTCTATGTAACATTTAATCTATGTAACATTTGGTCTATGTAACATTTAGTCTATGTAACATTTAGTCTATGTAACATTTAGTCTATGTAACATTTAGTCTATGTAACATTTGGTCTATGTAACATTTAGTCTATGTAACATTTGGTCTATGTAACATTTAGTCTATGTAACATTTAGTCTATGTAACATTTAGTCTATGTAACATTTAGTCTATGTAACATTTGGTCTATGTAACATTTAGTCTATGTAACATTTAGTCTATGTAACATTTAGTCTATGTAACATTTAGTCTATGTAACATTTAGTCTATGTAACATTTAGTCTATGTAACATTTGGTGAGAGAAATATTATTCAACCTGATATTTTGTCAAACATTTCGACTCTCATCCGAGTGCATAAATCTAAGAGATTCACTGTTAAAGTCGTATTGAATCACAATAATGTGTTTCATTCATAGCAGTGACTTCCATGTTTAATCTCGTCTTAAATCACACTTTTATTCACTGGATTTTAGCAAAACATGAGAAGCTGTTTTTAGTGTCTTTTACTTGTTGTATTTGTTATTGTATGATCTCAGTGTTTTTAACTTTTCTTATCTTAGTAATACTTTATCTTCATGTACAGCACTTTGTATCGACTGCTGCTGTTTTTAAAGTGCTTCATAAATAAAGTTGACTTTGTAGCATTGAATGAATATATGTTTAAAAAAAAGCATTAAAGATTGTTTTTCTTTTAAAAACACATTGACTGACTTGAGAAAAGATAAAAAGGTGTTTTTTGTAAACATCAATCATCAAAGGTT
This sequence comes from Callionymus lyra, assembly GCF_982586985.1. Lineage (NCBI taxonomy): Eukaryota > Metazoa > Chordata > Actinopteri > Syngnathiformes > Callionymidae > Callionymus > Callionymus lyra. The sequence continues at coordinate 1,415,784 of NC_141824.1, forward strand.
TATGTAATCTTGTGATCTCCAGTTTATAACTTTGATTATAAATAAAGATCCTGTGTTACATAGTTTGACTAACAAACGACGATTGACTCCAGTCTAAAGTTCCATCATGAGTCTCTAGATCTTTCAAGTAGAACCAGGACTTCAGTCCGAGGAGGTTCGACTCCTCATGACCCTCCACAGACGTCCAGAGTTCTGTCTGAAGCTCCTCCTCCCTCCTCTGAACCCCAATTAAACAAAGTGGAGGCGACAGCAGGACGGACGAGCTCGACCTTGAGAGCTCGACGGGTGAGACTGGTTTAAAGTCTCAGTCAAGAGCCTGTGAAGGTCTGGCCTGGACTTGAGGTCCTAATAAAACCACACTTTTCTGCATAGATTGTGGAGAAATTGATAGAAAAGTTGTGTTGAAAGGAGAGCGTTGTGAGATCGACGCACACTTCACACACACACACCTGTTGTTGAAAAAGACACAGATTGCTGTAAAAGTAAACAATAGTTTAACTGATCACTTTAACTCACTTCAAACCCGGATCTACTGTCACATGTAGTTTGATCTCTGGAGGGTTTAGTTCTTTTTCTGTGGATGTTTGAGTTTAAAAAGTTGAGAATCATCTGCAGAAGCTAAAGTTGAAGGACAGACGACAGCAACACGAGTCTCTTGAAGGAAAATCCTGAGATTTACCTCTTTTACGTAAGATTCCCGTGTAAAGGTTCTTCCTACAGTCATGCGACCTAAAGCTCGGCCTCAGGCGAGGAACAGAAGGTCAAGATCTCTGTGCAGCTCCAGGAAGGTTGTGCGAAGTTCATGACACAAGTCTGACCATATTTGGCTGCTGGCCTTGAGAGGCTTTAGCTGAAGTTTGAAATGATGGAGGAAGACGGAGAGAAAACACGATCTGGAATGTTCATTGGTTACAGCTGGACATTGTTGCAGCAATATGGAGCTTTAATGCAGGAAGTGTGTGTGTCTGAAGACATGTGTGTGTGTCTGAAGACATGTGTGTGTGTCTGAAGACATGTGTGTGTGTCTGAAGACATGTGTGTGTGTCTGAAGACATGTGTGTGTGTCTGAAGACATGTGTGTGTCTCTGCAGACATGTGTGTGTGTCTGAAGACATGTGTGTGTCTCTGCAGACATGTGTGTGTTTCTGAAGACATGTGTGTGTGTCTGAAGACATGTGTGTGTCTCTGCAGACATGTGTGTGTGTCTGAAGACATGTGTGTGTGTGTCCGAAGACATGTGTGTGTCTCTGCAGACATGTGTGTGTCTGAAGACATGTGTGTGTGTCTGTAGACATGTGTGTGTTTCTGCAGACATGTGTGTGTGTCTGAAGACATGTGTGTCTCTCTGCAGACATGTGTGTGTGTCTGAAGACATGTGTGTGTCTCTGAAGACATGTGTGTATCTGAAGACATGTGTGTGTCTCTGCAGACATGTGTGTGTGTCTGAAGACATGTGTGTGTGTCTGAAGACATGTGTGTCCTCTGCAGACATGTGTGTGTGTGTGAAGACATGTGTGTCTCTCTGCAGACATGTGTGTGTGTCTGAAGACATGTGTGTGTCTCTGAAGACATGTGTGTGTCTGAAGACATGTGTGTGTCTCTGCAGACATGTGTGTGTGTCTGAAGACATGTGTGTGTGTCTGAAGACATGTGTGTCCTCTGCAGACATGTGTGTGTCTCTGCAGACATGTATGTGTCTCAGCAGACATGTGTGTCTCTGCAGACATGTGTGTGTCTCTGCAGACATGTGTGTCTCTGCAGACATGTGTGTGTCTCTGCAGACATGTATGTGTGTCTGAAGACATGTGTGTCTCTGCAGACATGTATGTGTCTCAGCAGACATGTGTGTCTCTGCAGACATGTGTGTGTCTGCAGACATGTGTGTGTGTGTGAAGACATGTGTGTCTCTCTGCAGACATGTGTGTGTGTCTGAAGACATGTGTGTGTCTCTGAAGACATGTGTGTGTCTGAAGACATGTGTGTGTCTCTGCAGACATGTGTGTGTGTCTGAAGACATGTGTGTGTGTCTGAAGACATGTGTGTCCTCTGCAGACATGTGTGTGTCTCTGCAGACATGTATGTGTCTCAGCAGACATGTGTGTCTCTGCAGACATGTGTGTGTCTCTGCAGACATGTGTGTCTCTGCAGACATGTGTGTGTCTCTGCAGACATGTATGTGTGTCTGAAGACATGTGTGTCTCTGCAGACATGTATGTGTCTCAGCAGACATGTGTGTCTCTGCAGACATGTGTGTGTCTGCAGACATGTGTGTGTCTCTGCAGACACACACATGTCTGCAGAGACACACACAGCGGTTTGAGTGACAGCGAGATCTTCTCAGAAGCCTCAGCGAGAGGTGAACCCAGCAGAAAGTGAAGGTTCACAACACGAAGGACGGGAATGTTGGGCGAGTCAACGACTGGATCTGAAGACGGAAAATTAAACCATATGTGTCTCATATTAACTTTCACGGCGTATTAAACTGAGGTTAAAGAGCTTCACACCTGCAGGAAAACTACCTGCGATGGAAGTTCCTTATTTGAAAACATGAAGAACATCCTGAAGAAAATGTGAAATGTTTACCTGGTGGGGGTCAAAGTTCAAATGACGCTCTGATGGTCTGGTCTTCTTTTTGACTTTCAACCTGAGAGTAGAACATGTGTCTTTA
>NC_141824.1:1418551-1451051 GCF_982586985.1 Callionymus lyra
ACCTTCCTCCCTCTCTCACCCTCCTCCTCCCTCTCACCCTCCTCCCTCTCTCACCCTCCTCCTTCTCTCACCCTCCTCCCTCTCACCCTCCTCCCTCTCTCACCCTCCTCCTCCCTCTCTCACCCTCCTCCTCCCTCTCCCCCTCCTCCATCTCTCACCCTCCTCCCTCTCACCCTCCTCCCTCTCACCCTCCTCCCTCTCTCACCCTCCTCCTTCTCTCACCCTCCTCCCTCTCACCCTCCTCCTCCCTCTCACCCTCCTCCCTCTCACCCTCCTCCCTCTCTCACCCTCCTCCTCCCTCTCCCCCTCCTCCCTCTCTCACCCTCCTCCCTCTCACCCTCCTCCCTCTCTCACCCTCCTCCTTCTCTCACCCTCCTCCCTCTCACCCTCCTCCTCCCTCTCACCCTCCTCCTCTCTCACCCTCCTTCTCTCACCCTCCTCCCTCTCACCCTCCTCCTCCCTCTCACCCTCCTCCTTCTCTCACCCTCCTCCTTCTCTCACCCTCCTCCCTCTCACCCTCCTCCCTCTCACCCTCCTCCTCCCTCTCACCCTCCTCCCTCTCACCCTGTTCCAAGAAGCTCAGCAGTGTCACATGACATGACCTGAGAAAACTCCTACAAACGGGTGAAGGAGGTGAATTGAAGAACAAGCTCACTCTGATGCGTCAATCAAACCTGATCAAACTGATCAAACTGATCAAACTGATCAACAGTGAATATTATCAGCAAGAAGCTCATGTTTGTCTGAACATCTGAGACTTTATTTATGTTTAAACGTTTCATTGTTTAAAGTTGGTTGATTCTACACGAGTCACATAAAGATTTGATGTTTGAACAAACAATCGTTGAAACAAAGTGTGATTTGATGACTTTATTACTTAACTTTAGTTTATATTTGTATTTGATATCTTTCTTTGTCCTTCTTTTTTACCCTTTCTTTTCATTCCTACGAGGCTCAACTTTAAAGAAGTTTTACATTGTTTTATATTTTTGAGCCTCATTGTTTATTATTAGTTTAGATTTTATTAATATGTGCAAGAAAACAACTTTTAGTTCCTTATTTTATGTTGTTTTGTTAAGAGAATTGTTGTGAGAGGAAAGGAAGACAAGAAGAGGTGAAGATGATGAAGGATGAAGGAGGATGAAGGAGGGTCAGGATCTGGACCATCAGACGTAGACTTCACATGAAGGTCCTGGTCTCAGGGTCAAGGGGTCATGTCCAGATCAGGGTCAAGGGTCATGTCCAGAGACGACATAAAAGTGAAGCTTTTCACAGGTTTGTTTACATGTAAACATTAGATCAAGAATCTAAACGCGTCACATTTAATGTAATTTAGATTAATAATCTAAAGTAACAACCATGTGCTCAGTTCATGAGGAAATAATAGGAAAATAAAAATAATACAAAAGAGGAGAATCCTACCTGTGTCCAGGTGACGCGTCCAAGCGTTTAAACAAAGCTGAGATGAAAAGAAAATAAACACTGATGTGTTTTTGGTTTTAAATAAGTTTAAAATAACCTTATAAAGTAACAACAACAGCGGGACTAGAAACATAACATATGCTTTGTGACCCTGGTCTCGAAAAGCGCTATATAAATAAATATAACTAACGTCAAGTTCAACCTGCTTTAAGCTGATGATGTCATATGTAAACAAACACACATGTTATCACCATAGCTGTGGCTTCATGAACATCGTTCAATATTAATTAGAAATAAAGTATTTTTGCTTCTTCTTACCTGACGTTCCTGCAGACCGTCGACGAGGCTAATGCTAAGCTAAGCTAAGCTAAGCTAACGAGCTCAAAAAAAGTCCGATATAAAACTTGAAATACTTTGGCTACAAGTGTCAAGTACTTAAAACAAGGACATAGATCTGGATGTTCGTTGATTCCGTGATTTATGATCTTATTTGACTTTATTGAACACTGAGCTTCTTAGCTGCTCCACAGGACAGTGTCAATAAAGTTTTATTTAAAAAAAACTGCATACGTTTCTGTAACAAAAGTATTATTTTCACATTAATGTAATTGATGTTTTTACATCATGAGACCCGTCAACACGTTTAACTGTGTTCAGTTGTGAATATTGATGCCTGAATTAAATCAAAACCCGGAGGTTTGAAGCTAATCCTGTAGAAAAACATCTTGTCAATAAAATACAATCTTGAAGTTCAAAGAGTTTCTTATTATTTTAATATCAGCTCAAAAACTAGTTTTTCTTTTCAGAACAAACAAACATTTACCACTTTTCTTCGTTGGATTCTTTAAAAAAACAAAAAAGATGTTTTATTTTTCTTTTTTTTATTGAATCAATGTTACATTAACCTAACATAAATAAACATTTTTTATTAACAAAAGGCACACAGTTCAAATATAAAACAAAGAACTTCTGTACAGTTTGTCTCGATGAAACGTCTCCGAGCGACACAATCGTCCGACAGAGATTTTTTTTAGGATTGTTAAACAAAAACTGCTGCGACTCCTGGTCCCGGAGCTGCGGGTGTGAAGGCAGCGACCGGTGCTCAGGCACCGACCGGCGCAGACTTCCTGTCAAGCCTCTTCCAGGAGGTTTTTTTATTTGTCAAATTCCAGAAGCGTCTCAACTTTCATCCACTTCCTGGTTTCAAGAATCACACGAGTCCAGGCGGTCGAGAGACGAACACGCAGCACAGACAACAACAGACGGACAGACTCGGGGAACCGTCACGAGAACTGAACAATAATGTGGGTTCAACGAATGGAAGCCTTCGATTGGTCGGTTCGTGGGACGTCGCTTCCTGTCGGCCAAAGTAACGCTAACTACAGAGTGGCTTCATCGGCGTGTTCTACAGCTATGAGACTAACTTCTGAGGAGGTTCCATCCTGGTCACAGCTGGATCCACGGAGCGGGTTCTGCCGTCTCACCTGACGTCACCAGAACTCCCCTGACGTCATGTGACATCATGCGACATCACCCCACGTCACTGGCGCTCCTGATCCAGTCCGGACCGGTCAGGACCGGTCCCTCCTCTGCAGTCCAGTTGGTTGGATCCAGTTTGACGGTCGTTCAGTAGAACAAACTTGATCCGATTCAGTGTAAGATGACGTGAGTGTCGAGAGACGCGTTGACGTGACCAGCGTTTGTCCAACAGGAAACGGCGAGCGAGGACGTGCGGACGCCGCGAGGCTCGGACGCCGCGAGGCTCGGACGCCGCGAGGCTCAGACGCCGCGAGGCTGAGACGCCGCGAGGCTCGGACGCCGCGAGGCTCGGACGCCGCGAGGCTCGGACGCCGCGAGGCTCGGACGCCGCGAGGCTCGGACGCCGCGAGGCTCGGACGCCGCGAGGCTCGGACGCCGCGAGGCTCGGACGCCGCGAGGCTCGGACGCCGCGAGGCTCGGACGCCGCGAGGCTCGGACGCCGCGAGGCTCAGACGGCGACGGTGCTCGGCACCTCCTCGTACATGATGATGAAGTACGGGTAGCTCTGGTCGTCGTTGAAGATCACGTAGATCTGCGGGTCCACCCAGTTGTCCACGCACGAGTCGTAAAGGTCACTGGAGGCGTCGCAGGGGTTGATGGGAGGAGGTCGCCGCATGGAGGGGTTACCCACGGTGAACCTGCACGGACCAGGGTCAAAGGTTAGATGTGTGTTCATGATCACAACATCTTCATCAAATCTTTCTTCATGGTTCGGATCAAACAGGACGTGATGCTCGTTGAGGACGAGAAGTTTGATGTCATCGGAATAGAAATTTAAAATCAATTTATCTTTTTTTAAACTTGTTTAAAGCATTTACTTTTTTCTAAATAATGTAATACATTTGTTGAACTAATCCCTTATTTAAAATAGATCAATTAAATGTTTATATTGGATTTGAAAGGGAACAAATAAAAACATTGTATTTTGAAGAATTTCTTTTATTGAAATTAGCATAAACTACGTGTAAAAAACTAGTTTTTATATCATTTAATGGAATGATTATAAAATAAATAGATACTCAACCTTAAACTGATCAAATTAAATTAAATCAATAAAAACACTATAATGGATGACATTTAAATGTTGAATTCACTCATTCAAATATATAAATAAAGAATTAGATCAATTCAATCTCATGTTGTTTACGTCGCTGTCAATAACTTCTGATCAACTTCCAAAACATAAACATTAAATATATCAACGAGAGCAAAAGAAGAAACAATGACTTTGAAAGACTTGAAACAGCGAATATTAAATCATCCTCATGTGTTCCAGAGATCAGAGTCTTTGATGTGTTCCTGTCCGAGGCGCAAAGCATCATGGGATCATGAGCTGTGGCGTCATCATGGTTGTTTGTCGCAGCAGTTCACGAGAAGATGTTTGAAGAAGAGCCGTAGAAGAAAACATTTCAATTCTTCCAGATAAAAGCTCCTCAGACTTCGCTCTCGCAGCCGCACAGCAATTATTTAGCGTCTAAAAAAAGACTCGTTAAGATTTAATAGCTACGCGGCGGCGACTGTGAGTTTTAGTGCAGTTTAAATAATATACGCCGCGATGCTGCCGCTGTGTGACAGGAATGTATACGAGTGCGATGTTGTGTATATGTGTGCGATGTTGTGAAGTCCGCTTGTAAATGTGATCAGTTCGGCTTCTCGTGAAAGATGGATGAGCAGCTGCAGACGACACTTGAACAACCTTCAGACAGAAATCACTGCAGAAGTTTCTAACCACGACTGTCTCGTCATCAGCTGTTCTACCTGCTCCGACTGTCTCTTCATCAGCTGTTCTACCTGCTCCGACTGTCTCGTCATCAGCTGTTCTACCTGCTCCGACTGTCTCGTGATCAGCTGTTCTACCTGCTCCGACTGTCTCTTCATCAGCTGTTCTACCTGCTCCGACTGTCTCTTCATCAGCTGTTCTACCTGCTCCGACTGTCTCTTCATCAGCTGTTCTACCTGCTCCGACTGTCTCTTCATCAGCTGTTCTACCTGCTCCGACTGTCTCTTCATCAGCTGTTCTACCTGCTCCGACTGTCTCTTCATCAGCTGTTCTACCTGCTCCGACTGTCTCTTCATCAGCTGTTCTACCTGCTCCGACTGTCTCTTCATCAGCTGTTCTACCTGCTCCGACTGTCTCTTCATCAGCTGTTCTACCTGCTCCGACTGTCTCTTCATCAGCTGTTCTACCTGCTCCGACTGTCTCTTCATCAGCTGTTCTACCTGCTCTGACTGTCTCTTCATCAGCTGTTCTACCTGCTCCGACTGTCTCTTCATCAGCTGTTCTACCTGCTCCGACTGTCTCTTCATCAGTTGTTCTACCTGCTCCGACTGTCTCGTCATCAGCTGTTCTACCTGCTCCGACTGTCTCTTCATCAGCTGTTCTACCTGCTCCGACTGTCTCGTCATCAGCTGTTCTACCTGCTCCGACTGTCTCTTCATCAGCTGTTCTACCTGCTCCGACTGTCTCTTCATCAGCTGTTCTACCTGCTCCGACTGTCTCGTCATCAGCTGTTCTACCTGCTCCGACTGTCTCTTCATCAGCTGTTCTACCTGCTCTGAAAGTCTAACTTGTGAGGAAACGCTCCAGACACCGTGACGAGCACTGATGGAGATGTTCTGTTCATGGCGCTGCGAGTCGGAACGATAGGTCATGATGATGTTGTTTCAGCAGGAAGACGCTCTGCAGGCAGCAGATCCTCGTTGCTCAACCAGCGTTTCTCTCAGGACACGTGAAGCTGCAGATATTTGCACGACCCTAACATTTGATCAGTGCTGAAGCATCTCTGACGCCTTTAAGGCTTGAAAATCTAAAGACATTATGACATTTTATATTTTTATCCAAAGAGACTAATAACAAGGTTAGGCTGGTGGGAGTAGGCCGTGACGCAGCCCGCCAAGGATAATAATAAGGATGAAATCAAAAGTCAACGCAGAAACCATTTACAGAGCATAAAGAATTCTCTTTCATAAATATGACACATCATAGTTTCTCTTTGTGGTCGTTTTGTTTATTGTGTTGTAATAGTGACACAATCATGTCCACAGTTGTGATGAACGCACAACTTATTTTTCCAGAAACTCTATCTCTCCCCAAATTTATAAATTCAACTAATGTGTTTATTTAAGTGTGTCTTAAAGTGATGTGTGACTCTATTGTATCATCAGTGTGTGGTTTGTCACCGCGCGTCATCAGTGTTCTCCACCTCCAAGGGACTCGATGTATAAACAAATCGTGATCACAGCTGGAGGAGTGAAGCCATTATTACGTCATAATGGACTCTCGTAACCTCTCGTTCGTCCAGATTTCAGAGCAACTTTATAAAGTAATAATTAAAACATGGTCATGATGAGAAGTTACTGCGTCTTGAAGAACATTCACTACATGATTTTCTGGAACTCCTGTGTTGTTCTCAGTATTATCTTGATCTTTAAAGTATATACTTTATTGAATATTGTTTTGATTGTTTAAGCGCTTTGTGACCCTGGTCTGGAGAAGCGTTATACAAATTAAAATTACTTACTTACTTACATGACACCAGAGTTGATGTTTTCATATTCGTCATTGACATGTTAGTATTATATGATTATAGTTGAATATCAAACTAATCTATGTGTAAAAATGAATTTGTTGAAAAGATGTTTAATTTTTTTAATTCAATTATTCTAAATTAATGATTCAATGGTTAAAGAAATGTAAACATTTAAATGTTAAATTAAACTTCTCAATATTCTGATCATGCAAAAATATAAGCGTTATATCATCACAGCGTCACAAGAAGATCATTTGAAGAACACACACCTGCCCGTGAGCACTTTGGCCAGGAACATGCAGTGGACTCCTTTGGTCGAGCGCTTGGAGAAGTTGTGCGAGTAGACGGCCTTGCGGGCGAAGTACGAGCCTTGGCCGAACATGGTGGCGTGTTTGCCGCACACTCTGGGGTCGAAGTTGTGTTTGCAGATGCCCTCCACCACGTCGGCCGAGGTGCCGTGGAAGAGGTGGCGCTCGCTCAGCAGCCGGTCCATCTCGGACATGCGGCGCGACATGTACTCCTTCTTCCTGCAGACACAAGTCGTGAGTGTTGATCAACAGAGCGGGGTCAACACAGGTCAACACAGGTCAACACAGGTCAACACAGGTCAACACAGGTCAACACAGGTCAACACAGGTCAACACAGGTCAAACATCTGAGGTGATCCCGTGTTGTTGGGATCTGTTTGCACTGAGAGAACATAAGTACGTCGAGTCTAATCCGGTTCTTGAGACACGCACACACACACACACACACACACACGCACACACACACGCACCCACATAACACACACACACACACACACACTTGTTTGATGTGAGCGGATCAATCGAGCATGTGCTGAAGCAAACGTCCGGCCCTGACCCCGCCATGACCCCGGCTGACCCCGCCGCCTGTGACCTCGCGTCACATCATGCTAACATCAGCAGCAGCTTCCTCTCGAGCCGTGAAGAGGAAACGCATCAGAACATCATCACAATCATCAGAGATTCTCACAGTGATTGTGAAACTCGAGGTACCAGTTCGTGCAGAACGTTCTCTCGCCGCAGACGCTCGCCTGCTGCGAGAGAACGTGACGGTCGCACACACACGGTCGCACACACACGGTCGCACACACACGGTCGCACACACACGGTCGCACACACACGGTCGCACACACACGGTCGCACACACACGGTCGCACACACACGGTCGCACACACGGTCGCACACACACGGTCGCACACACATGATCGCACACATGCTCACAACATTCTCACAACCTTGTCATCGACGACACAAACCAGCACATGATGAATATATTTATAAAACTGTTGTCAAATGTTGTTTTGTTACATTTATTAAGTCATTCAATTAAATATTATCTATATTTTAATGTTTAGTTTTCTTATTATTCAAAATAAAGTAAAAACTTTTTACAAATAGAGTTTGATATTGTTATTTAAAGAAAAACATTTAAAAAATGTAAATGTTTATTTAAAGCTTTTTCAATTTAAAATGATATAATAATATACTATGATCGGCTGAAAGTTGGATCATGTGATCATTTGGTATCAAAGATACTGAACATTAAACTGAAGTGAATCTATAGATAATACAATTATATATTTATACATTTACATGTAAACACGTCTCTCACCTCTTGTATTTCTCCCACAGGAAGGGGTTTTGCACTCGCAGGATCTTGATGATCCTGAACTTGGTCTCCGACACGGTCTTGTGGAACAGGCTGTAGACGGTTCTGTAGCTCCGGTCCTCGCGCGACACCGGCACCTGCAGGAAGTCCTGGCTCATCGTCATGGGCAACCAGGTCTCCGGGAACAGGCTGGGGGGGGTCGTGGTCGTGGGCGAGAGCGGCTGCGGCGCCGACAGGTCCGAGGACGAGGACGCCGGCGACGAGGACAGACCCCCCAACGTCCTGGAAGCAACAACACGTCAAGTTTCTCTTCGACTGCAGGACGAATCATCGTCTGCCATTATGATTTAAAACTAAATACTTTCAATAAAACATGAAACTTCATCATTCGTGTGTCAATGATGAAGTTTCATGAAGCTGGACTCGCTGGTGACATCACTGGACAAACTACTGTCCATCATGATCATCTCCCATGATGCAACACTGTCATCAGTGAACACACGGAGCACCAATGCTCCTCCCATGATGCAACACTGTCATCAGTGAACACACGGAGCACCAATGCTCCTCCCATGATGCAACACTGTCATCAGTGAACGCATGGAGCACCAATGCTCCTCCCATGATGCAACACTCATAGACTCAGGCACTCATTCATTCCTCGTGTTATTACAATATTTAATTCTGAGGACAGAAGTAAAAAGATGATTCTATTTTAATCTTTGTATGTTGTCTATATTTGCACTTTGTTCTTTTCATTGCACTTTGTTCTTGGTTTTATGAAACCATCATCTGCTGTGAACTGGAAACACCTCGAGGATCAATAAAGTCGCACGAACAGTCAAACATCCATTTATCAAGTTCAACTACAATGGAAACTAGTTCACACTCTTTGTTTATTTCATACTCGTTATTTTCTGATGAATATTTCAGCAAAATGAAAATTAAACATTATATAATTAAGAAAATAAAGCCTAGATTTATGATGTAATTGCATCGTTACACGATATTCTAAATAACAGGACTTGAGCTTGTTTTGTTCATCTCTAGATGTTTGCACGACCTTGGGGTGAACATTAATGTTTGTACTTTGTTCACATCAAATATCATCTTCCGTTACACAAAGACAACATAATGTATGTAAAGTTTAGAATGGACGTCACAACTAAATGAGTTTTTTTAATTCCTTAAAAAGCTCATCTTTGATGGAACATCAGCAGATAGACGTCTGGAGAACAGAAGAGAATCTGATCTTCTCTGTCCTGCAGTCGATGCTGACGCGAGACTCGACGAACAGAACGTTGAAGACGATCAGCAGCTGGAGGTGAGAGCGACACGTCAAGATGTTCTCACATGATCACGATCAGGAACCTCGACCTCTGACTGCGACTGTGAGAAGATCACGGACACAAACAACGTGTTCTCTCGCTCGTACAAACTGTTCTGGAGCGTTTGTGCGACAGAAGCAGCTGGAGCTGCAGCTCTGCCAGGAACAGTCGGGCGAGACGACACTTGTTCCTGATCCGGTCGCTCTTGTTTTCGAACCGGAGGCGAACAGGAGAATCATTTGAATAAAGTCAGACTGAGACGATGAAGGTCGTCTCTGCTCGTCATCTCGTCATACACAGAACAGCTTCTGTCTCCCTTCACGTCATCTAAACCAGCCTCTGGAGGAGATGAGTTCTGATCCGGGTCTAGAGTTAATGTGTCCCAGTCACGGGGCGAGTATTGACTGTGACATTATCATTGTGTTCTGGCCTCGGCGTGGAAAGAACAGATACTGCGAGGGTCACATTGAGCAGCGGCTCTTAAAAACAAGTGTGTCCTGGAGTCAATCACGAACAAACAAGATGTGATCCAACACCCGAGAACATGGAGTTCTTCCTCAGAGGTGGTTTGTCTCCACACTTACTGTAGGTGCGGCGTCAGCATCACGGACGACATGAACATCGGCCGTTTCTTGATCTGCCGTCTGAAGCCGAAGACCGCGTTCTGCTGGAAGCCTTCGCGGATGTTGAGGATGTACTGGTTCTGGAGCGTGATGAAGCGGACCTCCTTCAGACCCCGAGCACTCGCCTCCTCGATCAGCTTCACCACCGGCTGAGGAGCGAACAAGGATGAGGAGGGGAACGTATACATGTATACGTGTACATGTATACGTGTACATGTATACGTGTACATGTATACGTGTACATGTATACGTGTACATGTATACGTGTACATGTATACGTGTACATGTATACGTGTACATGTATACGTGTACATGTATACGTGTACATGTATACGTGTACATGTATACGTGTACGTATGTACACGTACACACGTACACATACATGTACGTATGTACACGTACACACGTACACATACATGTACGTATGTACACGTATGTATGTACACGTATCCATGTACACGTATACATGTACACGTATCCATGTACACGTATACATGTACACGTATACATGTACACGTATACATGTACACGTATACATGTACACGTATACATGTACACGTATATATGTACACATCTATGAACGTATATATGTACACGTATGTATGTACACGTATGTATGTACACGTATATATGTACACGTATATATGTACACGTATGTATGTACACGTATATATGTACACTCTTATATGTACTTGTATACATGCACACGTCTATGAACGTATATATGTACTTGTATACATGCACACGTATATGAACGTATACATGTACACGTCTATATGTACACGTCTATGAACGTATATATGTACACGTATATATGTACACGTGTATATATTTGTACACTTCTATGATCGTATATATATGTACACGTCTATGAACATATACATGTACACGTCTATATGTACACGTCTATGAACGTATATATTTACACATCTATGAACGTCTATATGTACACGTCTATATGTACACGTCTATGAACGCATACATGTACTCGAGAATACTACACATATATCCTTGTTACTACACTATCACAACACCAGAGTCAAGTACTGGACAATACTACACATATATACTTGTTACTACACTATCACTACACTATCACAACACCAGAGTCAAGTACTGGACAATACTACACATATATACTTGTTACTACACAATCACAACACCAGAGTCAAGTACGCGACAATACTACACATATATACTTGTTACTACACTATCACAACAAACAGAGTCAAGTACTCAACAATACTACACATATATACTTGTTACTACACTATCACAACACCAGAGTCAAGTAGTCGACAATACTACACATATATACTTTTTACTACACTATCACAACACCAGAGTCAAGTACTCGACAATACTACACATATATACTTGTTACTACACTATCACAACAACCAGAGTCAAGTACTCAACAATACTACACATATATACTTTCTACTACACTATCACAACACCAGAGTCAAGTACTCGTCAATAATACTACGAAACATCACTTTTGAACCTGTTAGATAACCCTGACCTGGATGAACCTTCACGTACAAATATATCCTTGTTCCTACAGTATCACTATATGTTATTATATATTGTATCATGTACCAGATTCTTGACAAAACCTAATAGAAGTTCTGGACAAGGAGAGTAAAAACACAGCTTGCTCACACCGTTTTGAAGAACATCTACCCCACATTTAAAGAGTGTCAGGACCTGACAGTTTGACTGATGGTTCTGATGGTTCTGGTCAGAGTTCCGACCGAGACCGTGGCTCACCTCTGAGTACTCCCTCCAGCCGAAGTTGTCTCTGCAGTAGTACTTCCACATGGTGTGACAGCTGGGGACGGGGTTGGCCGAGGCAGGGGCCTGAGGGCCGGGGGGCGTGGTCAGTCTTCGGACGCTGTCGAAGTCTATGTCGCAGACTCGCATCGCGCCGAAGTCCAGGCTGAAGACTCGACCCCTGAAGGAGGAGGAGAAGCGTTAGATCGTCGTCCTCCGTTGAAGGATCATCCAACAGGAAGCAATAACAACACAAACAACACAAACGATAACAATCGTCTTTTCACTCGTTCTCAGAAGTAAACGTTCTAATAACACGAGGAACGAATGAGTCCCTTGCTGTGTCTCAAATCACATACTTGTGTACTCAAAGTTAGTATTTTTAGTGCGTAAGTGCGTCTCAATTCTTAGTATGCGAAATGTAGTACTACGTACACACTAAATTGTCACTAAAACGCCCTAAAAACTGAGTATGGATCGATGGACACTGGAGAATTAGTTACTAGTTAGTACGTACACTATCCTGATGCATACTAACTTCTAGTGTACTAAGAGAAGTATGTTTGAGACATACTATCTGTGGAGGATTAGTTACTAGTTAGTATGACACTATCCTGATGATACTAACTTCTAGTATACTAAGAGAAGTATGTTTGAGACATACTATCTGTGGAGGATTAGTTACTAGTTAGTACGTACACTATCCTGATGATACTAACTTCTAGTATACTAAGAGAAGTATGTTTGAGACATACTATCTGTGGAGGATTAGTTACTAGTTAGTACGTACACTATCCTGATGATACTAACTTCTAGTATACTAAGAGAAGTATGTTTGAAACATACTATCTGTGGAGAATTAGTTACTAGTTAGTACGTACACTATCCTGATGCATACTAACTTCTAGTATACTAAGAGAAGTATGTTTGAGACATACTATCTGTGGAGAATTAGTTACTAGTTAGTATGACACTATCCTGATGATACTAACTTCTAGTATACTAAGAGAAGTATGTGATTTGAGACATACTATCTGTGGAGGATTAGTTACTAGTTAGTACGTACACTATCCTGATGCATACTAACTTCTAGTATACTAAGAGAAGTATGTTTGAGACATACCATCTGTGGAGGATTAGTTACTAGTTAGTACGTACACTATCCTGATGATACTAACTTCTAGTATACTAAGAGAAGTATGTTTGAGACATACTATCTGTGGAGAATTAGTTACTAGTTAGTACGTACACTATCCTAATGCATACTAACGTCTAGTATACTAGGAGAAGTATGCGATTTGAGTCCCAGCACGCGAGTGTTGCATCATGGGAGGAGCGTTCGTGCTGAGATCTGGTAATTAAAGCTTCTGAGAGTTTGATTGACAGGTTCGGTGCGACCTTAAGTCCGACGGTCGTGCCGAGAATAAAACCAAAGATAAATGATTCAGTAGAAAGTGCTTCCAACGGTGGAGACATCAACAGTCTACGAAGTACAGTCTGAGCCGCGTCACCTCCTTTCACCCCGACATGACTAAAGAAATGTGCATCAAAACCTACTCATGCGTCGGCTCTCGTGTGACGCTTCTGTCTGTCTGCTCGTGGCATAGCGTGCCAGGGTACGGTGCCCACTTATGGAGTCTGACCCAGAAACGCTTTTGCTGCAGGCAGTATGGAGACTAATGCGGAGAGACTGGCACACACACACACTCATGCACACACACACACACACACACACACACACACACACACACACACACACACACACACACACACACACACACGAGTAGACTAAACTAAATAGTCACAAAATACTCAGCATGGCAGGGTTAATGGGCTCATTGATCTCCCGCCAGGAAACCAATCACATGTAATGTTGATTATCTGAAGGGGTAAAAACAAAGGCCTGAAGATAATAAGTCTGACTCGAGAGAGACGGAAATATCCGGAGAATCTTGGTGAGAATGAAACCTGGATTCAGAAGCAGATACAGTTTCGACTTGAGAACGATTATAGCTTTTACACGCTGACTCAGCAGTCGTGCGCCGTCACTCAAACACTGTTCGCTGGAGTCACGGTCAGCGTTTCTGCGAAATCATAGTGTGACGGCGGCGAGAGGAAGTGAAAGAGGGATTTATTTAATGAACATGTGCAGCAACAGCAAGTGTGTCAATGATCATGTGTGGGCGGAACACCAGAAGAACAGCTGAGTTCTATCAGGAGGTCCTCATTTCAGAGAAGCTTCTCAGGAACGTTCTCCAGATCTTCTGCTGCTTCAAGAGAAGTCACTTCAGGGTCATTTAAGATAAGATTACTTTAGTATTCACACGATCATTTAAGATAAGATAACTTTAGTATTCCCACAGTCACTTCAGGATCATTTAAGATAAGATAACTTTAGTATTCACACAATCATTTAAGATAAGATAACTTTAGTATTCCCACGATCATTTAAGATAAGATAACTTTAGTATTCCCACAGTCACTTCAGGATCATTTAAGATAAGATAAGATAACTTTATTATTCACACAATCATTTAAGATAACTTTATTATTCACACGACCATTTAAGATAAGATAACTTTAGTATTCCCACAGTCACTTCAGGATCATTTAAGATAAGATAACTTTAATATTCACATGATCATTTAAGATAAGATTACTTTAGTATTCCCACGATCATTTAAGATAAGATAACTTTAGTATTCCCACAGTCACT
Organism: Callionymus lyra; assembly: GCF_982586985.1. Classification (NCBI taxonomy): domain Eukaryota; kingdom Metazoa; phylum Chordata; class Actinopteri; order Syngnathiformes; family Callionymidae; genus Callionymus; species Callionymus lyra. Next base: position 1,433,121 of record NC_141824.1, read on the forward strand.
TCAGGATCATTTAAGATAAGATAAGATAACTTTATTATTCACACAATCATTTAAGATAACTTTAATATTCACATGATCATTTAAGATAAGATAAGATAACTTTAGTATTCCCACGATCATTTAAGATAAGATAACTTTATTATTCACACGATCATTTAAGATAAGATAAGATTACTTTAGTATTCCCACAGTCACTTCAGGATCATTTAAGATAAGATAACTTTATTATTCACACGATCATTTAAGATAAAATAAGATTACTTTAGTATTCCCACAGTAACTTCCAGGATCATTTAAGATAAATTAACTTTATTATTCACACAATCATTTAAGATAAGATTACTTTAGTATTCCCACAGTAACTTCCAGGATCATTTAAGATAAGATTACTTTACACTAAAGATGATTCATGACTTCATTGATAAAACATGTTTGAAAGGAAACAAGAAACAAAATGACGTCGACTTCATGAGTCACGTGACACTCGTTCAGGTTTCATTAGAAGTTCAAGGATTTACCGTCAGAACCTCGGATGTTCATGTCTGAGGTTTACATGCAGTCCAACCTCTCTCGCCCTCTCCCTCTTTTTTCTCTCCCTCCCTCTCTCTCTCCCTCCCTCCCTCTCTTCTCTCTCCCTCCCTCTCTTTTCTCTCCCTCCCTCCCTCCCACAGTGCAGTTTGTTCTGTTCTAAAAATAAAATTCCAGCAGTTAAATCAAGTGAACTGAGATTGTGAGCGACTCAGATGTTCCAGGAGACTCTGGTCCTACAGTTCAGTTCCACAGAAGTGACGACGAGATCTAAACGTCAATCATCTCTTTAATTACCAGAAAGTCAGAGAATATTATACTTTGACTGAAGAACTTTTTATTGACGGTCAAAGACGTTTCCACGACGTCAACATCTGATCCACACGCCTCGTTCTCTTTCTCACGGGTCCACCTGGAGGTTCCTGCACACACCTGAACACACCTGATCACACCTGCACACACCTGATCACACCTGAACACACCTGATCACATCTGAACACACCTGAACACACCTGCACACACCTGAACACACCTGATCACACCTGAACACACCTGATCACATCTGAACACACCTGCACACACCTGAACACACCTGCACACACCTGAACACACCTGAACACACCTGCACACACCTGCACACACCTGAACACACCTGAACACACCTGCACACACCTGCACACACCTGAACACACCTGAACACACCTGCACACACCTGAACACACCTGAACACACCTGAACACACCTGAACACACCTGAACACACCTGCACACACCTGCACACACCTGCACACACCTGATCACACCTGATCACACCTGAACACACCTGATCACACCTGATCACACCTGCACACACCTGATCACACCTGATCACACCTGAACACACCTGAACACACCTGAACACACCTGAACACACCTGAACACACCTGCACACACCTGAACACACCTGCACACACCTGAACACACCTGAACACACCTGATCACACCTGAACACACCTGATCACACCTGAACACACCTGAACACACCTGATCACACCTGATCACACCTGCACACACCTGAACACACCTGATCACACCTGCACACACCTGATCACACCTGAACACACCTGAACACACCTGAACACACCTGATCACACCTTCTTCTACAGCTTCTTCTCGTCACAGTCGTACTAAAATAACTCGAGTCAAACTGAAACTAACTTCATATCATGAACACGTTGATGACCTTTGACATTATTAAATATAGAAACTTTTAAGCAACAAATATCTTCATCAATTACAACCTTTGAACCTTCAAACTATTTCTACGTCACCTTCAAGTGTTTTGTAAACCTCGGTGTGTTTGGTGACGACAAAGAGTCGACGCTCGTGAAAATAACAACACGTGTGTTGACCTCTGACCTCACTCTTCGTAGAGATGACCTTGAACTTGGACTGTTGAAAAACGAACGTTTGATCCAAAGACAAATCAATGAACTTGAGACGAAAGCGTCTCAACATGAGACACAGAACCATGTTGAGCAGACAAACACAAACGTGCAGTCGTGTTAACATGTAATTACACACGTTATAAACACGTTATAAACACGCCCACGAACAATGAGACATGTCAGGTCGTTCTGCCCTCAGAGTCGGTCTTTATCACGAACAAAGAACCGTCGTCATGGTGACATCACTGAAGATCCTTCTATAGTTGTCTAAAGTTCCTCAGGAATCAAGATGAATTCCCTGAAAGTTGTTCAATTCCTGTGAACCGTGAGTTCATCGCTACACACGTGTTCGTTTTCAACACAACTTTAAGAAGCGATGACTGCGACATTTTCTCTGGTCCTGCTGAGTCCAGGATTAACAGACGATCATATGCACAGGATTAACCTGCGGCGGCTGGACGTGGGAACACACTCGAACACACACTCGAACACACACTTGAACACACACTTGAACACACACTCGCGCACACACTCGCGCACACACTCGCGCCCACACTCGCGCACACACACATTATTCACAGATGTTGAGGTTATCAGGGGATCTTCAGCAGGTGATGCTCAGAGAAGCTTCTCAGGTTAATGGCGTCTCTTGTGAACGTAACCGCAGTGATACTGACTGCTGGAGCGACAGGAACGACAGGAACGCTGTCTGAAGATCTTCAACACGCCCTGAGACGAAGCTGCACTGAAGGACTGAACACAAAGCGGAATAACCAGAACCATGTGAAGCTAAAGATAGAGCTAAAACTAGAGCTAAAGCAAGAGCTAACACAAGAGCTAACACAAGAGCTAACAGCTCTTGTGTTAGCTCTTGTGTTAGCGTTAGCTGAAGCTAGAGCTAAAGCTAGAGCTAAAGCTAAAGCTAGAGCTAAAGCTAAAGCTAAAGCTAGCTTCTCTGCTGGTCTGCTCAGGTCCAGCTGTGTCTCAACAACAACTGTGTGAAGAGTGTGTGTGAAGAGTGTGTGTGAAGAGTGCGTGTGAAGAGTGCGTGTGAAGAGTGCGTGCGACACTAACAGGTCACAAGTTTCTAGAACCACAACATCATAAAGTTCCACTTTATCTCAAGACTATGACTCGTGTCGAGAAGTTGAAACAATCCTGACGAGAGTCAAAGAAAACCTTAGACATCATCGGTTACACATCCTGTTTGTAGAGACACACACATCAGTAAACACACATCAGTACACACCTGAGACACACACACAACAGTACACACCTGTGACACACACACATCAGTACACACCTGAGACACACACAACAGTACACACCTGAGACACACACACACACATCAGTACACACCTGAGACACACACACATCAGTACACACCTGAGACACACACACATCAGTACACACCTGAGAGACACACACAACAGTACACACCTGAGACACACACACATCAGTACACACCTGAGACACACACACATCAGTACACACCTGAGACACACACACATCAGTACACACCTGAGACACACACACATCAATACACACCTGAGACACACACACATCAGTACACACCTGATAGACACACACAACAGTACACACCTGAGACACACACACACATCAGTACACACCTGAGACACACACACAACAGTACACACCTGAGACACACACACATCAGTGCACACCTGAGACACACACACAACAGTACACACCTGAGACACACACACACACATCAGTACACACCTGAGACACACACACAACAGTACACACCTGAGACACACACACATCAGTACACACCTGAGACACACACACAACAGTACACACCTGAGACACACACACATCAGTACACACCTGAGACACACACACAACAGTACACACCCAAACCTACGACACCAACCGTCCGCCCACACGAGTCAACATCAAGGATTCATTAACTCAGGATATTTTAAATTAACTGTGAAGTTTTATGTTGTTTAATGTTAATCATTTAAAGTAACTTCACTGGTGCTCGACATTAAAGATAATACAGAGTTAACTGTTATATTATTGTTTTTATATCACGGTACGAGATAAAAATAATAACAATAATAACAATAATCATCAGACGCTGCTGTAGGTTCGTGTTAAAGTTCATACGTTTCATATATTTAATTTATATTTAACTGTAATGTGTTGTTTTGATGCAGAAACACTTGAAATATGTTAATATTTAATGTAAATAAAGATCAATGATTGGACGTCGTGCTTCAAACACTTGTTTACCAACAAAGCTTCTGAAGTTGTTTTACTCGACGATGTCTTTGTTTAGTTTTCATCACATTCTAGCAGTAATTTACCGTTTTTAACAAGTATTATGGAGCATTTCATGTACATAGTAAATACTTGTTTATAAGTTTGTGTTTAAATTCACTGTGAAGTTGAAAAGTATTTGATGTTTTCAAAACTAGTCTCATCACATTTAACCTTCAACTCATCCTGTCGATGACGTCACGTCAATAAAACACACGAAAGTGAAGATTCTTGTCTTTCATCGAGTCTTTGCTTCAGTGAAGTAAACGTTTGAAAGACGTGGTTGAAATGTTTGGATATTCTGGTGTTTAATGTTGTTTAATGTTGTTTAAATGTTGTTTAATGGTGTTTAATGTTGTTTAAATGCTGTTTAAATGTTGTTTAATGTTGTTTAAATGTTGTTTAATGTTGTTTAAATGTTGTTTAAATGTTGTTTAAATGTTGTTTAATGTTGTTTAAATGTTGTTTAAATGTTGTTTAATGTTGTTTAAATAGTAAGTAATTTATATTTATAGTACTTTTCCAGACCAGGGTCACAAAGCGCTTAAACAATTAAAACAATATTCAATAAAATATATACTTTAGATAAATTTAGATACTTTTAAGATAAAACTGATAACACAACAGGAGTTCCAGAAAATCAAGGAAATGCCTGAACAAATAAAAACGTCTAAACGTTTAAATTGTGTTTAAATGCTAAACATAAATATTGAGTAAAAACACAAACAGTTTCTACGACATTAACATCAAAGATACGATTAAAAGGTTTTGATCTTTTCTTTCAAATGGTGTGAGAGTCTTCACATGTGTGTGTGTTCCTTCATGTCACCCCGTGAGGACACGCCAGGAGCTGGCATGTGTGTGTGTGTGTGTGTGTGTGTGTGTGTGAGAGAGTGTGTGAGAGTGAAAGAGAGGTTTATCTGTCTGCTCGACAGTGTGCGTGTGAGCTGAAGCCACTGAGCTTCTCTGCTGACGCGTGTCAGCATCTGCGTGCAGGCCTGTGTGTGTGTTTGTGTGTCTGTGTGCGTGTCTGTGGGTGTGTGCGTGTGTGTGGGTGTGTGCGTGCACGCCATTGTGTGCATGTCTATGACTGGGGGAGGGAAACTGCCGAGTCTGTGTCAGTGACCGCACGAGGCAACCGGGGGTCATGAAAGTTCACCGTGTTGTAAAGTCTAGATTGAAAGACTCGCAGCCAATCAGAGGCCGGCTCCGGGGCCCAAACAGGAAGTGGACCTCAGGGTCAGGACGTGGTCTTATCTCCACGCGGGGAGCGACGCGGCAGGTGACACATGGACCAACAACATCTGACTCACTTCCTCCACAGCTGTGGATTCAATGGTTTCAGTTCAAGCCAGACCCGGGTCCACGGAACCACAAGTACCATCGACCGGGTCGGGCTCACGTCACACACGCCGGCGCCACTTGAGAGACACGACGGCGAGAAGAAGCTTCTGCAAACTTACTGGTACTTGAGCCGGACCTGCTCGTTGTCCGGGTTGCAGTAGAGTCTCTCCAGCTGCTCCTGGGACTCGTCGCCCAGACTCTGCCAGGCCGGACCGCTGCTGCGCCGGATCTGCCAGTGGTACGGCAGCACCGTGTGGTGGTGGGCGCAGTCGTTGCCGTAGACGCAGCGACCTTGAAGGAAGTCCACACAGATGTCCACGGAGTCCGACTGGTGCGTGTGGTACTGGAGCTGAGTCAGCAGCTCGAAGACCAGGTCCAGAGACGCCTCCTCGCTCTTGTCCTGGAACAGAACTCTCTTGTTGGACAAGGGTCCGGTGCAGTCCGTCTCCGGCGGGCTCTTGGCCCCGGGGCTCAGGAGGTCGTTGCTTTTGAGGGCGCCCTCCTGGTGGGGGGGCAGCGGTGCAGCTCCGGGAGGTACTTCCCTGCTGCTGGACCCCATCGTGACCGCGGTCCTGAGGCCGGGCTTGGCCTGAAAGCAGCGTCCGTCGGGTGAGGGTCCGGCCATCTTGGCTCGCTTCCCTCGCCGCTCCGTCTCGTCCAGCTCTGCGCTCGCGTCGCTCAGGTCCACATCCCGGGGGATCAGGCCCGGCTTGGCGTCCACCGGGTCCTTCAGACACACTTTGGTGATGCAGGTCTGCTTCACCACGGCGGCCCCGCACAGTCCTGTAGTCCTGCCCTGGGTCCGCGGCACGAACACGCCGTCCCCGGACACCACGGCCACGGTGCTGAGCAGTGTGGTCAGCAGGGGGTCCCCCAGGGAGCGGTGCAGGTACTTGGGGTCCAGGGTCCTGGACTTCTTCTTGAAGCAAGGCTTCACCAGAGGGATCTTGTCCTGCAGACCCACCATCTGCTGCTCGCCGAAGTCCTCGTCCATGGTCAGGCCCACGTCCAGGGCGAGCGAGGACTTCTGCAGGACGTGTAGACTCTTGTCCATGGTTCACCTGCGGCACAGAGAGAGAGTCATGTGACGAGTCATGTGACGTGTCACCTGTGAATCACGGCGTGAGGTCATCAAGTCTCTTGTCTTCTGAACCCACGCCCTCCTGGAAGCTAAACCTGCTCCAGAACTGCGTCAAAACCTCAGACCAGATCAGCAGATCCCAGACTCATCGGGGATCGATTATGATGCACCAGCAGAACCAGAACCAGAACCTTTGATGCTCTTTTGTTGTCTTTGGACTGAAGAACAAAATCATGTCTGGAACAAAAAACTCTTCTTCCCAGAAGATCTTTCATCACGAGAGTCTGATACGCTTCTGTGTGTGTGTGTGTGTGTGTGTGAGTGACACACACACACACACACACACACACACACACACACACACACACACACACACTCATATTCACAGAGGGAGAGAGACACACGTACACTCACACATACACACCCACATACACACACACACATAACACTCTCTCTCACACACACACACACACACACACTCACTGCAGCAAAGATCGGCTAAAGCTAAAAGCTAAAAAGCTAAAAGGCTAAAAAGCTCAAAAAAACATCGAACGATAAAAACCTAAACGTTCTCTCGGTTCAATTGTTCCTCCTCGACCGCCGTAGATCTGCTGTTGACTCGAACGTCGTCGAGTAGAAAAGAAGAGACGAGAATAAAAGACCGTCTGGACGAGGAGAGAGAAGAAAGAAAGGAGAATAAAGGATAATAAAGGAGGATAAAGGAGAATAAAGGATAATAAAAGGAGAATAAAGGATAATAAAGGCGGATAAAGGATCAAACGTACCTGCGACACTCGCGTCCGTCGACACCGCGTAAGATCCGCATCACAGAACCAGGAAGAGAGACGCACGAGCCCCGCCTCGATCACTCATGGTCCCTCAGAACCGAGTCTCTTTGTATCTGTGGACCGAACACACGTCCTGTGAGAAGAACCACTGACCACTGCAGCACTGACTGACTGCCGGCGGAGAAGCCTGGCCCCGCCCACTGCCGAGAGGGCGGGGCTTCCGGAGAGAGAGACAAAGAGAAAGAGAGAGAGAGAGAGAGAGAGAGCGAGAGAGAGAAATAGAAATAGAGAGAGAGAGAAATAGAAATTGAGAGAGAGAGAGCAATAGAAATAGAGAAAGAGAGAGAGAGCAATAGAAATAGAGAGAGAGAGAGAGAAATAGAAATAGAGAAAGAGAGAGAGAGAGCAATATAAATAGAGAAAGAGAGAGAGAAGCAATCGAGTGAACTTTGAAACTTTAAAAAGCATGAAGATCCGAGAAAGGAAAACGAAAAAGCCTGAGTGAAGATAAAGAACTTGTTACTGTAAACACTTCTATAAATACTCTGACAGTTATTAATCTGCTTCATGACTTCATGACGTTATTTTCAGGAAACTTGTGTTGCCAAATAAATCAGTAGAACTAAAATAATAATATAATTGTATAATATAATAATAATAATCTATATAATAATACAGAAAATGATGAATTAATTGAAATGAAATACATTCAAATAAAGAACAAGATCAACATTCTTTAAGACAAACATTCTTACCTTAAACACTTGATCCTAGAGTGTGTTTAAGAATCCTCTTATATATAATATTTCTGTGATTCTCTTTTATTTACGCTGAGGTCGTATGAAGGAACAAACAATCCTTTCCATTCAAGACACTTTTCAAAGCAACTCAACAATCAAAAGCTTCATCTTAGTTGGAAGTTTGAAAAATGTTTGTAGCTTTGAAGCATCATTTTCTCAAGTGACGTGTTTAGTTCCTTGTTCCTCCTTTAGTGTCTCTTGGGTCAGGGTTCACGACCTTCAATATATGACCTTAAATATATCACCTTAAATATATGATCTTATATATATGACCTTAATATATGACCTTAAATATATGACCTTAAATATATAACTTTAAATATATGACCTTAAATATATGACCTTAAATATATGACCTTAAATATATGACCTTAAATATATGACCTTAAATATATGACCTTAAATATATAACCTTAAATATATGACCTTAAATATATGACCTTAAATATATGACCTTAAATATATGACCTTAAATATATGACCTTAAATATATAACCTTAAATATATGACCTTAAATATATGACCTTAAATATATGACCTTAAATATATGACCTTAAATATATGACCTTAAATATATGACCTTAAATATATAACCTTAAATATATGACCTTAAATATATGACCTTAAATATATGACCTTAAATATATGACCTTAAATATATGACCTTAAATATATAACCTTAAATATATGACCTTAAATAAATTAGCTTAAATATATGAGGTTAAATATATGATCTTAAATATATGAGGTTAAATATATGATCTTAAATATATGACCTTCAATATATAACTTTAAATATATGACCTTAAATGTATGACCTTAAATATATGACCTTAAGTATATGATCTTAAATATATGACCTTGAATATATGACCTTAAATATATGACCTTAAATGTATGACCTTAAATATATGACCTTAAATATATGACCTTAAATATATGACCTTAAATATATGATCTTAAATATATGAGGTTAAATATATCATCTTTAATATATGATTTTAAATATATGACCTTAAATATATGATCTTTAATATATGACCTTGAATATATGACCTTAAATATATGACCTTGAATATATGACCTTAAATATATGACCTTTAATATATGATTTCAAATATATGACCTTGAATATATGACCTTAAATATATGACCTTGAATATATGACCTTAAATATATGACCTTAAATATATGATTTCAAATATATGACCTTGAATATATGACCTTAAATATATGACATCAAATATATCACCTTAAATATATGATCTTAAACAACTGACCTTAAATATTTGACCTTAAATATTTGACCTTCAATATATGACCTTCAATATATGACCTTAACCATCTGACCTTAACCATCTGACCTTAACCATATGACCTTAAATATATGACCTTAAATATATGATCTTAAATATATGATCTTAAACATCTGATCTCAACAGGGGGTCCATGATGGAGACACTCATGGTTTGACGTCTCCATGGAGGTGTCCCCGGGTCAGACCCAGACTGATTATATCTCAAGATGTTTTTCTACTGACTCGACTCGTGTTCTAAACAGTTCAGTGAATCAACTGTGAAAGAAACTTCAAATCAAACCCAAAAGTGAGTCTTTATGGATCAAACAAGTTCTTGTGTCCAGATGTTCAAAGGTTTGACGTCTCCAGTGACTCTGTGTCTTCACGAGAGTCGACGTCGTTGTGTCACAAAGAGCTTCTGTTCCTGCAGCTCAGTGTTGACTCTCAGGTGAACTGAGATGATCCTCACACACCAAACATCTCCCTGGAGCCTCCAACCATGTGCTCACAATAACCAAATGTTCTTCACCTGCAGCGAGTCAAACAAAGTCTTATTGATCCTCATGTTCTTGTCGTTCATCAAGTGTTTCTTCACGTTATCTTCATCTTTTCATTCCTGACCTTCAGAACCTTCTTCGTACTTTCGAGCGGTTCTGCAACATTTGATCGGCTCGTGTTATATTTACTGTCGGTTCATGGACTCGTTCTCCAGCTCGTCCTCCTGGACTCGGCGTCGCTTTCATAATCGTCTCAGAGCAGGTCCAGACAAATGGTTTCACACGTCCAGGTCTGGAAGCGTCTCCAGGCAGCGAGACGGTTGCTATGGAAGCGTCTCTGGAGCAGCAACGTCTCAGGGTTCCAGGATGTTACGCAACAACTGTGAGAAGAACTTCTGAGACCTGAGCTCGCAGTGATGTCATGACTCACCTGTCAATCAACCTGTTATTGATCGTTAAGTACATTTGATCCTGGAGCAGCTTTTCTACTCAACAAACTCAAATACTTCAAAAGTACTTTCATACACGTTGATGAATGACCTCCGTCTTTGAGGTTCAGAACCAGTCCAGGAAGTTATTGACGACAGTTGTTTAATGGATCTGAAGGAACGTAAACGTCAATGATTGAATTTATAGTCGAAGATGAAAGTAATTATTGCACAAAAGTATCCATTGATCTGTTCATACGTTTTTTTAACGACACTTTACTTTGACCTGTGGTCGTTCTTCAGTACCATCTGGATCTAAGAAGGTTTTGAAGGTTTCACTTGAGTTCGACTGAGAAAGAGAAAACTTTATGTCTTTGACTGATTCGTTTCGATCACGTCACGTGAAATGATCTCCTTGGCGAAGGTATGCACCATCTCAGTGCTTTTCCACAAACCAACACACGACTGATCTATGTGAGGATCCTCGTCTATATGCTCCGCCAGTTCAAAGGTCAAAAGGTGATCGAAAGTCAGTAACTCGTCACCGACGGCTGATGGCCTCGGCTCCTCCTCCTCCACGTTGGTTTGAATCGGCAGAAGCATCCGCGGCTCGTGAGGAACGACGCGCTCGTGGTTTCAAACCAGAATTCCTGGTGGTTCAAGTGCAGACTCGCCTCAGAGCCTCATGATCTCATCGTCTTCTCACCCACATGCTTGAAGTCCTCCGCAGAGAGGCAGGTCAAAGGTCGTCACAGGTGGATGAGTTCACGCCAGAGCGACAGGTGTGTGTGTGAAGGTGTTTCTACCATCATGTGTTCACACCTGTTTGTTCACCTGATGTTTGTTCCACATGAAGAGCTGCTGCTGTATTCAGTCTTCAGTTACGACGAGACCGGCGTCCTGTCCAGGGTGTCCCCTGCCTCTCGCCCTATGACACTGGGATCGACTCCAGTCTCCCCGCGACCCCCACAAGGGATGAAGTGAATGAAAAATAAAAACATGACTTTGAACGACTTCAAGAGATAAAACGTGTTATTGTTTATTGACTAGAAAAGTGATTCAAACGTCAAATAACATAAATAATTAATAATAAATAATAAAAATAATAATTGAGATGAAAGTGTCGATGAATCAAAACACGATGTTTCTCTGGTTCTCACTCCGTCCGTGTGGAACTTCAGGAACAGGAAGTGTTTGCACGACCTCCGACCCTCGGCCTCCGTGACTAATGTTTCCTGCATGTGCTGCTCGTCGCGCCCTCAGCAGGTGCTGGAGAGTGAGTCAGCGACACAGCGTGTTCTTTCATATTCAAACTGAGTCTATTTGTGTTGGAGCTCAGAGCTGCCGACACTGTTGGTAAACAAAGGCTCCATTATGTCGCTCCGTGTTCCTTCAACAGATGGAGGTTCTTATGTCGCTCCGTGTTCCTTCAACAGACGGAGGTTCTTATGTCGCTCCGTGTTCCTTCAACAGACGGAGGTTCTTATGTCGCTCCGTGTTCCTTCAATAGACGGAGGTTCTTATGTCGCTCTGTGTTCCTTCAACAGACAGAGGTTCTTATGTCGCTCCGTGTTCCTTAACAGACGGAGGTTCTTATGTCGCTCTGTGTTCCTTCAACAGACAGAGGTTCTTATGTCGCTCCGTGTTCCTTCAACAGACGGAGGTTCTTATGTCGCTCCGTGTTCCTTCAACAGACAGAGGTTCTTATGTCGCTCCGTGTTCCTTCAACAGACAGAGGTTCTTATGTCGCTCCGTGTTCCTTCAACAGACAGAGGTTCTTATGTCGCTCCGTGTTCCTTCAACAGACGGAGGTTCTTATGTCGCTCCGTGTTCCTTCAACTGACGGAGGTTTTATGTCGCTCCGTGTTCCTTCAACAGACGGAGGTTCTTATGTCGCTCCGTGTTCCTTAACAGACGGAGGTTCTTATGTCGCTCCGTGTTCCTTCAACAGACAGAGGTTCTTATGTCGCTCCGTGTTCCTTCAACAGACGGAGGTTCTTATGTCGCTCCGTGTTCCTTCAACAGACGGAGGTTCTTATGTCGCTCTGTGTTCCTTCAACAGACGGAGGTTCTTATGTCGCTCCGTGTTCCTTCAACTGACGGAGGTTTTATGTCGCTCCGTGTTCCTTCAACAGACGGAGGTTCTTATGTCGCTCCGTGTTCCTTCAACTGACGGAGGTTTTATGTCGCTCCGTGTTCCTTCAACAGACGGAGGTTCTTATGTCGCTCCGTGTTCCTTCAACTGACGGAGGTTCTTATGTCGCTCCGTGTTCCTTCAACAGACGGAGGTTCTTATGTCGCTCCGTGTTCCTTCAACTGACGGAGGTTTTATGTCGCTCCGTGTTCCTTCAACAGACGGAGGTTCTTATGTCGCTCCGTGTTCCTTCAACAGACGGAGGTTCTTATGTCGCTCCGTGTTCCTTCAACAGACGGAGGTTCTTATGTCGCTCCGTGTTCCTTCAACAGACGGAGGTTCTTATGTCGCTCCGTGTTCCTTCAACTGATGGAGGTTTTATGTCGCTCCGTGTTCCTTCAACAGACGGAGGTTCTTATGTCGCTCTGTGTTCCTTCAACAGACGGAGGTTCTTATGTCGCTCTGTGTTCCTTCAACAGACGGAGGTTCTTATGTCGCTCTGTGTTCCTTCAACAGACGGAGGTTCTTATGTCGCTCCGTGTTCCTTCAACAGACGGAGGTTCTTATGTCGCTCTGTGTTCCTTCAACAGACAGAGGTTCTTATGTCGCTCCGTGTTCCTTAACAGACGGAGGTTCTTATGTCGCTCCGTGTTCCTTCAACAGACGGAGGTTCTTATGTCGCTCCGTGTTCCTTCAACTGACGGAGGTTTTATGTCGCTCCGTGTTCCTTCAACAGACGGAGGTTCTTATGTCGCTCCGTGTTCCTTAACAGACGGAGGTTCTTATGTCGCTCCGTGTTCCTTCAACAGACAGAGGTTCTTATGTCGCTCCGTGTTCCTTCAACAGACGGAGGTTCTTATGTCGCTCCGTGTTCCTTAACAGACGGAGGTTCTTATGTCGCTCTGTGTTCCTTCAACAGACGGAGGTTCTTATGTCGCTCCGTGTTCCTTCAACAGACGGAGGTTCTTATGTCGCTCCGTGTTCCTTCAACAGACGGAGGTTCTTATGTCGCTCCGTGTTCCTTAACAGACGGAGGTTCTTATGTCGCTCCGTGTTCCTTCAACAGACGCAGGTTCTTATGTCGCTCCGTGTTCCTTCAACAGACGGAGGTTCTTATGTCGCTCCGTGTTCCTTCAACAGACGGAGGTTCTTATGTCGCTCCGTGTTCCTTAACAGACGGAGGTTCTTATGTCGCTCCGTGTTCCTTCAACAGACGGAGGTTCTTATGTCGCTCCGTGTTCCTTCAGCAGACGGAGGTTCTTATGTCGCTCCGTGTTCCTTCAACAGACGGAGGTTCTTATGTCGCTCCGTGTTCCTTAACAGACGGAGGTTCTTATGTCGCTCCGTGTTCCTTCAACAGATGGAGGTTCTTATGTCGCTCCGTGTTCCTTCAACAGATGGAGGTTCTTATGTCGCTCCGTGTTCCTTCAATGGACGGAGGTTCTTATGTCGCTCCGTGTTCCTTCAACAGACGCAGGTTCTTATGTCGCTCCGTGTTCCTTCAACGGACGGAGGTTCTTATGTCGCTCCGTGTTCCTTCAACAGACGCAGGTTCTTATGTCGCTCCGTGTTCCTTCAACTGACGGAGGTTCTTATGTCGCTCCGTGTTCCTTCAACTGACGGAGGTTCTTATGTCGCTCTGTGTTCCTTCAACAGACGCAGGTTCTTATGTCGCTCCGTGTTCCTTCAACAGACGCAGGTTCTTATGTCGCTCGGTGTTCCTTCAACAGACGGAGGTTCTTATGTCGCTCCGTGTTCCTTCAACGGACGGAGGTTCTTATGTCGCTCTGTGTTCCTTCAACGGACGGAGGTTCTTATGTCGCTCCGTGTTCCTTCAACTGACGGAGGTTCTTATGTCGCTCCGTGTTCCTTCAACGGACGGAGGTTCTTATGTCGCTCCGTGTTCCTTCAACTGACGGAGGTTCTTATGTCGCTCCGTGTTCCTTCAACAGACGGAGGTTCTTATGTCGCTCCGTGTTCCTTCAACAGACGGAGGTTCTTATGTCGCTCCGTGTTCCTTCAACAGACGGAGGTTCTTATGTCGCTCCGTGTTCCTTCAACAGACGGAGGTTCTTATGTCGCTCCGTGTTCCTTCAACAGACGGAGGTTCTTATGTCGCTCCGTGTTCCTTAACAGACGGAGGTTCTTATGTCGCTCCGTGTTCCTTCAACAGATGGAGGTTCTTATGTCGCTCCGTGTTCCTTCAACAGATGGAGGTTCTTATGTCGCTCCGTGTTCCTTCAACGGACGGAGGTTCTTATGTCGCTCCGTGTTCCTTCAACAGACGCAGGTTCTTATGTCGCTCCGTGTTCCTTCAACGGACGGAGGTTCTTATGTCGCTCCGTGTTCCTTCAACAGACGCAGGTTCTTATGTCGCTCCGTGTTCCTTAACAGACGGAGGTTCTTATGTCGCTCCGTGTTCCTTCAACAGACGGAGGTTCTTATGTCGCTCCGTGTTCCTTCAACAGACGGAGGTTCTTATGTCGCTCCGTGTTCCTTCAACAGACGGAGGTTCTTATGTCGCTCCGTGTTCCTTAACAGACGGAGGTTCTTATGTCGCTCCGTGTTCCTTCAACAGATGGAGGTTCTTATGTCGCTCCGTGTTCCTTCAACAGACGGAGGTTCTTATGTCGCTCCGTGTTCCTTCAACAGACGGAGGTTCTTATGTCGCTCCGTGTTCCTTCAACAGACGGAGGTTCTTATGTCGCTCCGTGTTCCTTCAACAGACGGAGGTTCTTATGTCGCTCCGTGTTCCTTAACAGACGGAGGTTCTTATGTCGCTCCGTGTTCCTTCAACAGATGGAGGTTCTTATGTCGCTCCGTGTTCCTTCAACAGATGGAGGTTCTTATGTCGCTCCGTGTTCCTTCAACGGACGGAGGTTCTTATGTCGCTCCGTGTTCCTTCAACAGACGCAGGTTCTTATGTCGCTCCGTGTTCCTTCAACGGACGGAGGTTCTTATGTCGCTCCGTGTTCCTTCAACAGACGCAGGTTCTTATGTCGCTCCGTGTTCCTTCAACTGACGGAGGTTCTTATGTCGCTCCGTGTTCCTTCAACTGACGGAGGTTCTTATGTCGCTCTGTGTTCCTTCAACAGACGCAGGTTCTTATGTCGCTCCGTGTTCCTTCAACAGACGCAGGTTCTTATGTCGCTCGGTGTTCCTTCAACAGACGGAGGTTCTTATGTCGCTCCGTGTTCCTTCAACGGACGGAGGTTCTTATGTCGCTCTGTGTTCCTTCAACGGACGGAGGTTCTTATGTCGCTCCGTGTTCCTTCAACTGACGGAGGTTCTTATGTCGCTCCGTGTTCCTTCAACGGACGGAGGTTCTTATGTCGCTCCGTGTTCCTTCAACTGACGGAGGTTCTTATGTCGCTCCGTGTTCCTTCAACGGACGGAGGTTCTTATGTCGCTCCGTGTTCCTTCAACAGACGGAGGTTCTTATGTCGCTCCGTGTTCCTTCAACAGACGGAGGTTCTTATGTCGCTCCGTGTTCCTTCAACAGACGGAGGTTCTTATGTCGCTCCGTGTTCCTTCAACAGACGGAGGTTCTTATGTCGCTCCGTGTTCCTTCAACAGACGGAGGTTCTTATGTCGCTCCGTGTTCCTTCAACAGACGGAGGTTCTTATGTCGCTCCGTGTTCCTTCAACGGACGGAGGTTCTTATGTCGCTCCGTGTTCCTTCAACAGACGGAGGTTCTTATGTCGCTCCGTGTTCCTTCAACGGACGGAGGTTCTTATGTCGCTCCGTGTTCCTTCATCGGACGGAGGTTCTTATGTCGCTCCGTGTTCCTTCAACAGACGGAGGTTCTTATGTCGCTCCGTGTTCCTTCAACAGACGGTTCTTATGTCGCTCCGTGTTCCTTCAACTGACGGAGGTTCTTATGTCGCTCCGTGTTCCTTCAACAGACGGAGGTTCTTATGTCGCTCCGTGTTCCTTCAATAGACGGAGGTTCTTATGTCGCTCCGTGTTCCTTCAACAGATGGAGGTTCTTATGTCGCTCCGTGTTCCTTCAATAGACGGAGGTTCTTATGTCGCTCCGTGTTCCTTCAACAGATGGAGGTTCTTATGTCGCTCCGTGTTCCTTCAACAGACGGAGGTTCTTATGTCGCTCCGTGTTCCTTCAACAGACGGAGGTTCTTATGTCGCTCCGTGTTCCTTCAACTGACGGAGGTTCTTATGTCGCTCTGTGTTCCTTCAACAGATGGAGGTTCTTATGTCGCTCTGTGTTCCTTCAACAGATGGAGGTTCTTATGTCGCTCCGTGTTCCTTCAACGGACGGAGGTTCTTATGTCGCTCCGTGTTCCTTCAACGGACGGAGGTTCTTATGTCACTCCGTGTTCCTTCAACAGACGGAGGTTCTTATGTCGCTCCGTGTTCCTTCAACGGACGGAGGTTCTTATGTCGCTCCGTGTTCCTTCAACGGACGGAGGTTCTTATGTCACTCCGTGTTCCTTCAACTGACGGAGGTTCTTATGTCGCTCCGTGTTCCTTCAACAGACGGAGGTTCTTATGTCGCTCCGTGTTCCTTCAACAGACGGAGGTTCTTCACTCTTTTATCGACACCTTCTCGTTTATTCATCATGTTTCAATGTAACTTCACATGACGATCACGTGACCTTCTGTCTCTGGAGACACTTGACTGTTGTTTCAATGACGACGAGCCTCGTTTACGTGTCGAGGGTTCGAGAGTTTGTTGTTAATGGAGCTGAAGTGCTGCAGGGCTGTGGTCATGTGACCTACTTTCATCTGCCGACCAATCCTGGAGCTGCTGCTTTTGTTCCTCTTCAAATATGTTAAAAATGTCTCTCGCATGCGAAGCCCGGAGTCTCTGGCTCGATGTCAGAGTCAAGAGACGACGAGACGACGAGAGCGTTTTCACAGTCGTCTTACGTTCCTGGAGTGATGTCATCGCTGATGTCACTGAGAAGAGGCGGAGCCAAACACAACCATCGCCTTCGTTCAATATATGAAAACAAATATTGATGTTTCTATGAGAAAAACACTTATGCCTGAGGTGGGAAATATATTGATGATGTGATAATACTTGATGATAATGATAATTATAATAATAATGATAATATTAATGATAATAATAATGATAATAATAATGATAATGATAATGATAATGATAATGATAATGATAATGATAATGATGATAATAATGATAATAATGATAATGATAATGATAATGATAATGATAATAATGATAATAATGATAATAATAATAATAATAATAATAATAATAATAATAATAATAATGATAATGATAATAATGATAATAATGATAATAATAATAATAATAATAATAATAATAATAA